>NC_132933.1:19747387-19927387 GCF_047675955.1 Chlorocebus sabaeus | reverse complement strand
TGCAGTGAGCTAAGATCACACCATTGTACTCCAGCTTGGGCAACAGGAGCAAAACTCCGTTTCAAAATAAATAAATAAATAAATAAATAAATAAGCTCTTAGTGAAGTTATATTGTTGAAGTGTCTATCATTTCTCAATGGTTTCTAAAGCCATTGTGCTGTGAGGTATTTGGGGAAAGAGATTCAATTTTCCCATTAGGTTTAGCCTATTTCATCCTTTGACAGCATCTTCACTTTATTTTTATTTTTTTATTTTTAAATTTTTGTCTTGTATTTATTCTTTATTTTGTTAAAATTTAACTTACATAATTATATTTATGATTTACTAATACTTAATTCTGTTTTTAATAAGGCCTCATTCAAAGTGTTTCATTTAAAAAAATAATAATGGTAGAGTCAACCAATAAAGTGATGATATGCAGGTTTCCAGCTCCTAGGTAGTAGAATTCTTATAGGGAAGATGTTTCACTGTACAAACGAACTAACCCTCAGGAAGCTTAAGGATCCTGTGAAGGACACACACCATCTAATCTAATCATGTCAGATGATGTAAATGTGCAATGATTAAATTTTTGACGGGGAGGGAAGCCCCTGCCTACTCATCCTCCCTTCTTTAGGATGTTTCCAGAACATAATATGCCTGATCAAAAGTTTTCTCTTTTTCTTTCTTTCCTTTTTTTCTTTTTTGAGACAGGGTCTTACTCTGTTGCCCAGACTGGAGTGCAGTGATACAATCTCGGCTCACTGCAACCTCTCTGCCTCACAGGTTCAAGTGCTTCAGCCTCCCAAGTAGCTGGGATTACAGGCGCCCACCACCACGCCTGGCTAATTTTTGTATTTTTAGTAGAGACAGGGTTTCACCATGTTGGCCAGGCTGGTCTCGAACTCCTGAACTCAGGTGGTGTGCCCACCTCAGCCTACCAAAGTCCTGGGATTACAGGAGTGAGCCACCGTGCCCAGCCTGATCAAAAGTCTTGACCTTTTGATTTTACAATGCAAGTTCATGGGTCTCTGACCCTTGGAACTGCAAATACTTACCTCTAGAATTCGCTCAGGGGTCTCTCCTAAGGTATAAGTGAGACAGGCACAATGTGCATCCTCTCGTATCTCAAGAAAATGAGAAGTTTTAAATTGTTCTCTCTTCTACTTTTTTTTGTATGAATGTGTGTGAAATTATTTCCAGATTTTGTAGTTGTTTTTGTACTACTTTACATGCATGTAACTCTGATAATGCTTATCCAATATTAAAATCATGTTTTCTCTCTATATATTAATATGGAAGGGTCTTTTGGTAACACAACTGTTTAAGTTCTCTAACAATGACAAGGTCACTGTTAATGAGCAGTTTGGTGTGACTGAAGATGCACAGAAACACCCGAAGAGGCCAGGCATGGTGGCTCACGACTGTAATCCCAGCACTTTGGGAGGCCAAGGCAGGCACATCACTTGAGGTCAGGAGTTTGAAACCAGCCTGGCCAACATGGTGAAACCCCATCTCTACTAAAAATACAAAAATTAGCCAGGCATTGTGGTGCGTGCCTGTAACCCCAGCTACTTGGGAGGCTGAGGCAGGAGAACTGCTTGAATCCAGGAGGTGGAGGTTGCAGTGAACCCAGATTGTGCCACAGCACTCCAGCCTGGGCCACAGATCAAGACTCTACCTCAAAAAAAGAAAAAAGAAACACATGAAGAAAAAGTGGGACACTGCAGTTACATGGAAGCCAATTTAATACACTTGATCTTGGGACCAAAAGCATCTATTTGTTTACTTTCAAGTGCATTTTTAGCTAATTGGTCTATCAACAAACATTTTCTGAGATCCTACTATGATCAGGCTGTATGCTAAGTGTTAAGGATACAAATAAGATATAGTTTGCTAGAAGTGTCTGTAGTATAGTGAAGGGATCACCAGACCACTGGATCCCTATAGGTCTATTCCAGGAAAGTGAGTCCAGATTCCATTCAAATAGACTAATTTTTCACTCCAGCTACAACTGTGAATGGGGACTGATGATGAGAATTTCACTGCCTCCTTGGGGTAGACTATTCTCTCTTTGGTCAGCTTATGTTGTTGGAAAGTTATTGCCTGGATTGAGAAAAAGATGTCTTCCTATATCTCTCCTCTACTGATCCGAATCTGCCTCCTCCCACCCCAAAGCCACCAAAACTAGTTTATTGTTACTTTGACTTGAGAGCCCTTCATGTTTTTGATAACAGCCACCAACGTACCCTGAATCTCCACTCCTCACCCCAAATTAAAGAGATTCAGTTCCATCAACGTTTCCTCATAGAATGTGATTCTGAGTATCCCTGCCATTCCTTATTAAAGAAATCACAGGTAGCAGCAGATAGAGCAGTTATTTAGGGGGCTGGTAGCAAGGCCCTGATGACAATTTACAAACTTATTTTGATGAAGAAAAAGGAATGCATTAGGTCCTCAGATAACAGGGTCCCAGTTTGTGGCCTTCATTATCAAGTATAAGCAGAATTAATAATTCATATCCTGCTAATGCACAGCAAATCATGTAAGAGCTTCAGCTTTAGAAAAGTCTTTAAACCATGCGCGCACACACACACAGACACAGGCACACACATGTCTCAAAAGCATGAATAAAAGCAATCTATATATCCAGCCCAATCAATCATGATTACTGAAGGCCCTCTGATTACTGAAGAGAGTTCCCTCGCTGGCAAGAAAAGTTTCTGTCTTTGCTAAGCTTTTCCACCCTTGGACTCAGCAGCCTCTCCCCAAACTTTTCACTCTACATAAAAGCTTTCATTCCCAATTAATACAGACTCAAAATCCAACTGTCCCCATGAATTTAGGGTGTTGGCAAAGAATCACAGTGCTTCTCTAGTCCAGTTTTTATTGGATAGAGGAAACGGCCCTAGAAAGGAAATGTCAAGACTGGGCGTGGTGGCTCACTCCTGTAATCCCAGCACTTTGGGAGGCCGAGGTGGGTGGATCACCAGAGGTCAGGAGTTTGAGACCAGGCTGGCCAACACAGTGAAACTCTGTCTACTAAAAATACCAAAAATTAGCCAGGCGTGGTAGCACATGCCTGTAATCCCAGCTACTTGGGAGGCTGAGGCAGGAGAATTGCTTGAACTCGGGAGGTGGAGGTTGCAGTGAGCCAAGATCATGCCATCGCACTCCAGCCTAGGCAACAGAGTGGCAGACTGTCTCAAGAAAAAAGAAAAAGAAAAAGAAACAAAATGTCCATTTTAGATGGCAGACCAAACTAAAACTCAAGTTCCATCTCTTTTCTTTGTTCTCCATCAAAATCTCTCCAAGTTCTCTTTTAAAAGTCGGCAAAAAGCATCAAGAGAAATATAATTCATTAGTAATGGTATCTTGGGAAAATAGGTTCCTGGTAGTCAAATTTGTACTCAGTGAATTTGGGCCTCCCTTGCCTTCGAGCTCTTTTTTTTTTTTGTGGGGGGACAGAGTCTTGCTCTGTCGCCCAGGCTGGAGTGCAGTGGCGCGATCTTGGCTCACTGCAAGCTCCACCTCCCGGGTTCATGCCATTCTCCTGCCTTAGCCTCCCAAGTAGCTGGACTACAGGCACCCACAACCACGCCCAGCTAATTTTTTGTATTTTTAGTAGAGACAGGGTTTTACCATGTTAGCCAGGATGGTCTTGATCTCCTGACCTGGTGATCTGCCTGCCTCGGCCTCCCAAAGTGCTGGGATTACAGGCGTGAGCCACCATGCCTGGGCTTTTTTTTTTTCCAAATAGAGACAGGGTATCACTATGTTGCCCAGGCTGGTCTTAAACTCCTGGGCTCAAGCTGTCCGCCCACCTTGGCCTCGCAAAGTGCTGGAATTATAGGCATGGGCCACCAAGCCCAGCCTCTTTGTGCACCTTTTAATGACTTTAACAATGAGGATGATACTGACGGTATATTCTATCCATGTTTTTGCTTGCATCACAAACTGATTTTTTTTTTCTTTTTAGTTTCATCAAGTTGAAATTTCTTGTTAAAAGGAACAAAAGATCCAACTTCAAGCAACCCCCTTGTTTATAAGGATACCGTGCTATTCTGCCTATAGCAGCAGTCAGGGCAGCAAGATGTTTTCTTTTCTATCAGATTTCGGCAGACTGTAATAAAACTCAAAGCCTGAAAACGGGAGAGATGAGGTAGTCTCTCCAAACATGCTCATGTGGATGGTGCCAGGAAGCCCCTAGGCAAGTAAAATAACTGGGTGCTTCTTTGAAAGCCTCAAATCACTGTAGCCTCAAATAAACCTTGACACCCAAGTAGGGGTATCAGGCAATCCACATAGGCCATTTATATCTCTGTGTTGCTGTGAGAAAGAAGGACAGAGTTTCCTAATCCAGACACTGAAACACTAAGTGGTAGCCTCCCATTTGTAACCGATGAGTATTCACAAGGACAGGTGGGTAATGGAGGATGAACATTCCCTCCCAGCATTTTTAATTAACTGGTTGTTGGATTTATTGGTCAGCTCAGTGGGAAATCAGAACCTACTACTTGGGGGCTATTTTTATAGCCTTCTGGAGTTGGGTTGCCTTAGTACAGACATCTGGCACCATTCCTAGAAGTGGTTAGATTTGTATTTTTCCCTTTTAAACAGCAACCAGTGAGTAGATTTGAGCATTCCAGGCATCTGGCAGTAATCTGATATAATAAAGGTGCCCCTCTCCCTTCCCACTTTGGTAATATAGCATATGCACCACCAGTTTATCCCTTCATATCCAGCAGCAGGTCAGAGGCAAAGGGAGTGTGGTTAAAACACAAATAAACTCTGTAAAATCTTGGAAGCAAGGGGTTGTATCTATCATCAATACATTTATAAGCTATAAAACCAGAGTAAGTCATCTCTGAATAAGCAATATTAGATCTTATCAACCCCAAATTCCTCAAATCAGAGTTTCAGCTCATTTCCTCTGTCTTCCTTCAGATGAAGTACTGTTTAGGAAAAATGGGAGCCTTTTGCCATCAAAGATCTTTTTACAGCATACACTAACAATTTCTGTGCAGATATTTGGGTGGCAAATTATAAACCGATACTTATTTTGCAATAAAATTACCACAGCATTAAACTGACATAATAGAGACAGAAATTCTATTCTGTTGACTTTTGGTCATGCAGGCACTCGCTTTAATGTGGGAGATGAATTAAACTCATCCTTGGGAAATCCAAGGGTAATGACCGAAACACAATGTGATTGAGCTAATTATCAACCAGGTGTGCTTTACAGAGTTGATGGTTCAATCTATTACCGCTAAGTGCACAAGCCTGTTTTGGGGAGGAGTTTATGAGAGCAGGTCAGACACTGCAACTTCCCAGAGGGCAAAAGACAATGTTTCTGCAGATCCCACATTATGTTGAGCCCACCTAAATCCTGTTCAACCACTTAGGCCAGCTCAAGAACCTGAAAAGATTTCTGGACTACCTAAGATCCCAGGAAGCTGGCCATCTATGAAGTCCACAGCAGTTACTGTCTATAAGCAATTGGCCTGTACTGCCTGGTACTGAGAGTCAACTTCCCATTTGTATATGCCTCGTCTCAACTAAGTAAACCGCGCAAAGGTACACACATGTTTTTTAAATATCCCCCATGATGTCTGACCTTGTTAAGTATTTGCAGATTGAGATCTTCTGGATAAAAAGTAACTTTTAAAATACTTCACATTACTGTATGGATATTTCTTTCATTTGTTTGTCTCTGTAAATGAAGTACGGTATATGAAACATAACCATTTAATGGCTCTGGTTCATTATAAGGAACATCAGTCTCATATGGTGTGGGACACAGAGCTGGGTGTATATTTACATCATGATATCCCTGACCAACATTGGCACATACTACAGAACAGAGCCCTGCTTCTCTGAGAGGCCACATTTACCTTCCTCCAGACATCTCCTTTCATTTATTGCTCCACCATTTATTGGTACTCCCTCCACTCACACATCTACCTTGTTCTAGCATCACAGGATCCTGAATTCACAGCCATTACCAACCAATTCCAGTACACATTTCTTCAGGTGGTCAAAGTGTCTGTTCCTCAAACTGCATATCATCAATCTGCTTCGATGAATCCCATTCTACTAGACTGTAAGATCCCAGAGAACAGGGACTAAGTCTGAATCATTATTGCATATAAACCCTGCCTCCCACACTCCACCACCACCCAACCCAGAAGCCTACAGTTCAAGGAATGCTCAATATACAGTTTAACTGAATTCCAGGATTCCAAATTTCCTACCAGCTACTGGAAAATTCTGAATCTCTAGGTGATTGGTAAGTGATTTGACCAATGGTCTAGTGGTTTTTATTTTTATTTTATTTATGTATTTATTTATTTGTTTGTTTGTTTGTTTTTTGAGACAAGAGTCTCACTCTGTCACCCAGTCTGGAGTGCAGTGGCATGATCTGGGCTCACTGCAACCTCCACCTCCTGGGTTCAAGCGATTCTCCTGCCTCAGCCTCCTGAGTAGCTGGGATTACAGGCGCCCGCCACCACACCTGGCTAATTTTTGTCTTTTTAGTAGAGACGGGGATTCACCATGTTGGTCAGGTTGGTCTCGAACTTCTGAGCTTAGGTGATCCACCCGCCTCAGCCTCCCAAAGTGCTAGGATTACAGGCATGAGCCACCACGCCCGGCTGGTCTAATGGTTTTTAAATTCAACTTAAACTAAAGCACAGAAGGAGAACACACACATGACAACTGGCCTATAGGAGCAGGCCCAAAGTATTCAAGTAGGCATCCCCCTAGCAGAGATCCCTTTGTTTTTTGGCACAGGGAAACTTCAATATTTGAATGTTAAATGTTGAATTTGCATTTAGAAGATAACAATCAATCAAATATTTATTGATTGCCTGGCACATAGATGGCCCTGTGCAAAAAGTCTGTGAGAAAATGGATGGGTTTTCAATAAAGAAGTACAATCAAGTGGTGGTAGCAAGAACATAGCAGCAACTCTGCACACTTTTTATCTTAAGTCAGAGCTCATCCAGACTGAATAGCCATGGTCCCTGAGAAAATACCAGGTACTTATTTCTTACTCCATGTGGAAGATTTGAGGATTAAACAAAACAGCAATACAAGGGTTCATCTTCTTTAACTTTTTTTTAAAAATCCATTTACATTTTCCTAGTCAACTGAAAATCAATTTCTTTCTCAAATGTTCCTCCAACAAAATAAGGAGGAAGGGGAATCTGATTACAGGATAAGAGATCTTACCTAGGACCATTTCAAAGATTTTCTAAGGTCTGCTTATTACTTTGCCGAAAACTTCTCTCATGGTTATCCTTCTCCTCAGTTACAGCCCATGTTCTCTGGCTTCTTGGTGGTGGCAGAGCAACCACCACTGAATGAAATGGCTTCCCACACAAACTCCAATTGTGCCAGAGCTAACAGACTACTGATACCAAAGGGTTTACTGAGCACCACCCAGAGGGAACTTTTTCACAAAGTAGTATCTATTTTTAGAAGTGGATTATGTTTTATATTGTCCATCTCTCTCTCTTTGGAAGAATGTGTCCTTAAATTGCTCATAAAGAAAACCACATGGGTTTTCCAGGAATTTCTGTTTGAATCTAACTACTTCTGTTTCTGAAGCAGATATAATAAAAATAATGTTGTATTTCTGGTTAATACGACAACATGCCACTATAAAAGTTTATCAAAAGAACCATTTCTATAATAGACATATTTAATGGCATCTGAAATGTTAACATTTGATTCAGAAGTTAACTGTAAATCAAATAATACTATTTATTTGCAAGAGGGTAGACCAAAAAAGCTTAAAAGACATTAACCTAGGTGAATTTTTATACCAAACATTTACTTAATATTAAACTTTTTCTTGCCGGGCATGATGGCTCACGCCTGTAATCCCAGCACTTTGGGAGGTCGAGGCGAGCAGATCACAAGGTCAGGAGTTCAAGACCAGCCTGGCCAACATAGTGAAACCCCATCTCTACTAAAAATACAAAAAAAATTAGCTGGGCATGGTGGCAGCACCTGTAATCCCAGCTACTCGGAAGGCTGAGGCAGGAATGGCTTGAACCTGGGAGGTGGAGGTTGCAGTGAGCCGAGATCGTGCCATTGCACCTCAGCCTGGGGGACAGAGCGAGACTCCATCTCAAAACAAACAAACAAACAAACAAACATTTTCTTTAATTTGAAAACATTCTCAAACACAAGTACCTTTTTTTCATGAAAGCAAAAACTTTTCTCATTTCATATCACGTACATATACACAGACACATATTTCTTTTTAACTTGTCTCTGGATTTTTATTTTATTTTATTTCATTTCATTTCATTTCATTTCATTTCATTTCATTTATTTTTGAGAGGGAATCTCGCTCTGACACCAGGTGTCAGTGGCGTGGTCTCGGCTCTCTGCAACCTCCACCTCCCGGGTTCAAGTGATTCTCCTGTCTTAGCCTCCCGAGTAGCTGGGACTACAGGCCCGTGCCACCACACCCAGTAAATTTTTATATTTTTAGTAGAGATGGGGTTTCACCACGTTGACCAGGATGGTCTCAATCTCTTGACTTTGCGATTTGCCCGCCTCGGCCTCCCAAAGTGCTGGGATTATAGGTGTGAGCCACTGCACCTGGCAACCTCTGGATATTTCTGAGTTAAAGTTATATACCTGAAGAGGGTGGAAAAGGTAATTTCTTTTTTCAGAAAAGAGGTTTGAGGTATGTGTTTTTAAGAATGCTACCATTTACAGAATGTCAAAAACATCTTTCCCTGTTGGAATTACAACTGATGGAGCAAAGTACTGACTATCTCCAGATTTCTAGAGCTGGCTGTGTGACCTGAAGCAGGTCACTTAGACTCGCTGAGTCTAAGGGACGTTAGAACAGTGCCTGACATAGAATACCGTCAAAATCTACTCTTGAACTTTACCCAGGGGTTGGGTCAGATGATATATAATGTCCTTTCCATTTCTAAAAATCGTGGATGAAGATGCCATCTAAATAAAAGAATCTGCTTTAAAATATTTTGTATTAACCAAATATTTGAGCCTTTGCTATTTTATTAGGTAACAGAAAGTACAGTGATACTTCAAATAAGCTTTTCTGAAAAAGAAATCAGTTTTATTTAAAGAAGGATACTTTAAGACAATTCATTGCTATTTTTCCTTCATATTTTTGTATATTTTTAAAAAGTTTTAATAATTCAAATATATTACTTTTGTTCTCAGAAAAAATAATTCTCTACATCTAGGCATGTGAGATGGCTTGGGTTGGAGGCTGAAGATTATGGCAAAGAACATTTTCTTCTCATTTTTCTGATTATAAAAATCATAGAATTTTAAAATTCTGCATTATAGAAATTTTAGGATGTACACCTGTAATTCCAGAACTTTGGGAGGCCAAGGTGCGGGAATCACTTGAGGCCAGGATTTTGACATTAGCCTGGTCAATATGGCAAAACCTCGTCTCTACTAAAAATACAAAAACTAGCCAGGCATGGGGGCACACACCTGTAATCCCAGCTACTTGGGGGGCTAAGGCACAAGAATCACTTGAACCATGGAGGCAGAGGTTGCGGTGAGCCGAGATTGCACCACTGCACCCCAATCTGGGTGACAGAGCAAGATCCTGTCTCAAAAAGAAAAAGAAAAAAAGAAATTTTAGGATATGTAAAACAAAAAAGAAACTATCTATGATTCCACCACACAAAAACAATCTCCATTAATATTCTAGCATATTTCCTCACAGCATTTTCTACCTGCATACTATAGTCAGCTGAGATTCATTATATTGCCTGATGGTTTGCTTCTTCCCATGTATTATTTTGTGAATATTTTCCACTGTCATTAAAAGTCTTTATAAACACCACTTTAGGCCGGGTGTAGGAGCCCATGCCCGTAATCCCAGCACTTTGGGAGGCCGAGGCGAGCAGATCACTTGAGGTCAGGAGTTATAGACCAACCTGGCAGGAGAATCGCTTGAACCCGGGAGATGGAGGTTGCAGTGAGCCGAGATTGTGCCACTGCAGTCCAGCCTGGGCAACACAGTGAGACTCTGTCTCAAAAAAAAAAAAAAAAAAAATCCCCCATTTTAATGGCTTTATCATAGTGTCCTCTACACAACCATTCCCCTATGTTCAGGCATTTAGATTGTTTTCCAATTGTTTGCTCTTACTGCATAAACAATGCTGCAGTTAACCCCCTTATAAATATGATTTTACAGCCGAGTGTGGTGGTTCATGCCTGTAATCCCAGCAATTTGGGAGGCCGAGGTACCTGGATCACCTGAGGCTGGGAGTTTGAGATCAGCCTGGCCAACATGGTGAGACTCTGTCTCTACTGAAAAAAAAAAAAAATGCAAAAATTAGCCAGGCACAGTGATGTGCACCTGTAGTCCCAGCTACTCAGGAGGCTGAGGTAGGAGAATTGTTCGAACCCGGGAGGCAGAAGTGGCAGTCAGCAAGACCTGTCACTGCACTCCAGCCTGGGCGATAAGAGCGAAACTCTGTCTGAAAATAAATAAATAAATAAATAAATAAATAAATAAATAAAATGTAAATAAATAAATACATTTTTATGTACATCTCTATGACTGAACAGAGACTTGTATTTCCTTTGCAGCAAGCCACTGGCAGAGAAGGAATGGGGAATACTGTTAGGAGCCAAGTAGGAGCTGACTTGTATCATTCCCACTCCTCCCCTTTCTTGCTTGCCTTTATGGCACTCAGTCTTCCTCTCCCTTACTGACCTAAATCTGGTTCTGGTTTCTGATCGACCCTGACCGTGATGTACTGAGCAGAAATAGCTGAGGAGACAGGCAAAGGCACACAAGACTGTGACTGGAGGAGCAGGAAAGTCACCAAATACCTGGCCCACAGGTACCCTGGCTCAAGGTAGCAATGGGGCCACAAGAGCTTCATCCAGGTAGTTGCTGAGCCCTGAGCAACATCTGTGCCAGTACCGAGGTACAGATCCTCAGTGCAATCTAGAGGACAGTGTAGAAGGATAGCTGAAATGTTTCAAATAACTCAGTGTATATTAACATTCTCATCAATATCCAGTTGATGTTTTGATATATCTGACATGATTTTAATTCATATGTAATGAGAGAGCTTAGTGCCAACCCCTTCACTCTCTCACCATTATTTTTCTTTGAAATCTGGAAGCCCTGTGTTTCTTACATCATTTCTTCCTCTGGTCACAAACTATGTGACAACAAAGTGGTCACTGGACCATATACCTCTTGTTAATAAAGGAATAATTCTGTGAAACATGGTCTCTCCCTTCAGAGCCCTGCAAACAAACTGGGAAATAAAAAGGAAAACGCCAGAAAGAACCAAAGAATAATAAAGTGGAGTGCTAAAACTATTATCAGGCTGGCAAGTGCTCTGAGAGGTCAGAAATGGGACCGAGGCCAGTTTGAAATGGAGAAGAGGAGGTAGGACTTAGTTGTGAAGATGGGTAGCCTTTAGTTACCCAGAGAGACGGGCAAGATTCCCAAAACCAACAAAGCCACTTAGGAGAAAATACATCCCCATCAATAGTCATTCTAGCATGTGTCCTCTCACAGATTAAACTGTTGATGAGAAGGCATTTAGGAAAAATATGCTGACTAGGTTACTGGTTCAAGTCTAGTTTATCACTGGAGTCTTTAAGAAACTGAATTATAGAGGTGGGACTCAGCCACTTCAAAGAGAAACCTAAGTCATTGATGAGGCAGCACTAAATAAGTAGCAATAAAAAAGAGAAACCAACAAACAACATTGAGGCCTAGACCTATATAAAAGCAAAAATAAAGAAAAATAGTCTTTCCTGAAAGAAAGTTGACATCTAAGTGCAAACGGCTTTAAGGGTACCTTCATTTGCTTTCTGGCCATTTGTACATGACCTTATGCACACAGCAAAGAAAGCAAATGTACTACATCATCTCCACCCCACGGGATACCATCTGCTCTTTTCAAAGTAAGTCTCCCCTCACCAAGCACCAACAGTTTACATGCTTAACTGTCAGTACTTATTCTTAAAATCATTGTATTAAAGAAAAAAGAGAGGTTGGAAAACCATATAATCAAGACCCCCATTTCATAAGAGAAGTTGAAACCATGGAAAGCGTACATCTTGTACTGATATTTGCCAAGATATTTTGGACATACTGGAGGGAAACATTCATAAAATTGTGCTGCCTCTGCCATAAATCACTCCAAAAGAATTCTTTCTGAATTATTCTATCTCTATCTATATGGAGATCAAAGACCCACTGGCTATTCCCCACTGAAATACTCTACAATTTCCAATGGAGTTATCTGCAGGCAAATGATGAAGCTATTAACACTTGCCAGACCAGTGACACTATAAAGTTAACTGTGGTTGAGGTGTAAGGAGCTTTGAAGTTCACAGCTTTCTTTCAAGTTGTCCAGATCCCCCATTTAAGAATACCCATCCCCGGGAGATCACACCTTCAGGTTATCATATGGAAAAATCTCTCAGTCAATTGAATCTGCAGAACACTAGTCCAGGACATCTTAAAAGAAAATAGATGTTAAATCTGTTCCCAAAGATTCTCCTTTCTTTGGCTTTGTTGAAATGTCAATCTAATACGGTATGAAACGTTTCATTTAGTGGGGATTTGGGGTTAAAAAAAAAAAAAAAGGGACTTGACCAGTTCTGAAGAATAGTTTGCTTCCTGTTGAGACAGAAACAAGGTGATACAAGAAAAGATGAATGAATATATTTAAAACAAAATGGAGGGTGGACAAGGAGGAGGAGAGAAAAAAGGCAAAAAGTAGGTAAGAAACAGAAATCGTTCTTATTAAATTCATCTTCTTAATAGTACTGTCCGCAATAACCTTAATATGTCATAAACATGAAAACAGAGGAGAAAATTAATTTCGTAGAGATAGAGCTACATGCTAAGCAGAACTGCAAGTCACAAAGACCAGGGACATGCAATGTGAACATGTATAAAAACTCTACATTCTTCAAACCTAGACTGACTTCACACATTCTTAATGAAACCAGATCTATTCTGGCCGTATCCCTACTAGAATGCTGATACCCACAACATCACGGACAAAACTCAAAACCATTCCATTTCCTAAAGTCTGCAGTGTTCTTTTTCTAAGTGGTAAAGAAGAAAAAAAAATGCAAGTGACTCAAGAATCAAGACATCTCTGCCATTATTAGGGAAAGAAGGGAGGACAGGCTGCATTAATATGCAGCCCAAAATTGACTTAAAAACATAAGAAATTAAGTTTGCATCAAATGTGCCTGTGAACATGCCTTCTACATGTAGAAGATAAACTGTGTATTAAATTAAAATGTAAATATTGAAAGGGCAACTAGTAATTTTGATAAGAGGTCAACTGAACTCAATTGAATGTCCAGAGTCACAGGTTAGCGCAAATTACTTGTAATGGATGCATTTTCACAGTCTACAGAGGTCTGACAGCTAGAACTTTGATACATCTGAGCAATATATAAATATCCATTAAAACAGATTTGATGTAATAAGGTAACACCTGATTTCCAGATTCTTCCAGTATACATCCAGTCACTCAATTGTATCCATTTACAATCAAGCTCTCATTCTTCCCTACTCACCTTCAGGAGTTAGCCATTCAAAACTGTATTAAGTGCCTGCTACCTGCAAGACACTTTTTCATTTCCATCTGCAGAAGGTGCCTGGCTCTCTAGAAGCTGGGATGATTAATTTTTTATTTTTAAAAGTTGGCTGGGTGCGGCGGCTGACGCCTGTAATCTCAGCACTTTGGGAGGCCAAGGCGGGCAGATCACGAGGTCAGGAGATCGAGACCATCCTAGCTAACACACGGTGAAACCCCGTCTCTACTAAAAATACAAAAAAATTAGCCGGGTGTGGTGGCGGGCGCCTGTAGTCCCAGCTAGTCGGGAGGCTGAATCAGGAGAATCTCTTGAACCCGGGAGGCGGAGCTTGCAGTGAGCCAAGATCGTGCCACAGCACTCCAGCCTGGGCAACAGAGTGAGACTCCATCTCAAAAAAAAAAAAAAAAAAAAAAAAAAAAAAAAAAAAAAAAAGTTGTATCTTATTTGTGAGATTCCTTAACATACCCCTGATCAAAAAGTGTTCATAACATATGTTTACATATACGTTTTAAATTAAAGTGAATTAAAATTAATTTCAATTAACTTTAGAATTAAAATCAATTTTGCTCTGAAGATGTTTGGGTTTGTTTTTTCCTCACAATTTTATAAGGCCCTTGATATAAACTGGAAATATACAGGGATGTTGAAGACCTGAACTAGAAATTCAAAGGTCCATTTCTAGCCACAATAGAGCACACTATAAAATTTGTCTTCAATATAAAATCTTTTATATGAAAAATTTAGAAAATAGAAAAAAAAAAGCAAAACTAATTGATCATCTCACCACTAAAAAATAGCTTCGTTCACATTGTGGTATAAGACTTCACAGATTTTTGTCTATGTACAGATTTCAGTTTGTTTGTTTTCACCCATTGTATCATACTATATACACAGCTTTATACGCTTCTGAAACTACAAACTGCAAAGCTTTATAACATTCTATCAAATGGACATATCATAGTTTATATAACCGTTCACTCCTCTACTATGGAACATTTTGATTGTTTCCAATTTTCTGTTGTCATAAAACACCTCTGTTCATAAAGCCTTTTTCCTCCCTGTTTTCAGGATGACTTTTCTTAGGAGAAGGTCCCAGAAGTAAAATTCTTGGATCAACCAATGAATATTTTTAGGCCCTTGATAACACATATTGCCAAATTGCTGTTCCAAAAGGATTGTACCAGAAATGTACGAATGTGTCCATTTGACTAAATCCTTACTGATAGCAGATATTTATATATTTATATATGTAATTTATATATACATATATATTCCTTTGCTAATTTTCTTGTAAAAAATGGTATCCCATTGTTTTTGCATCTCCTTGATACTAGTGCCAGAACTTTCTCCCATTTTAAAAAATGCTCCTTTTGGAGAGATGACTTTTTAAGATTCCTGTCAAACCAGACATGCAAGTGTAGTATCGAGTACTATCAAAGGTCAAAAGAAAGTCAGAGAGGCCTTTAAAAAGAAAAAGAAAAAGAAAAGCACCATTCAAAAACTTTCAGGAACTCCTTTAAGTTCCTTGTTCGTTTTTTAATTTAATGACTATAGATGCCAGGCACTACTGTTCTTTATCATTTTTACATCATTTTTACATAAGGCCCTCACAATTGGAAATTTCACTCACTCATTCTCTGAACATTGCTGAGGACACATCCTGTCCCATGCTAGGTCCTGTGGATATCATAGTGAACACAGAGCCCCTACCCTGCTTTAATAAAGTCCTTGGTCTAGTGGGGAAGGCACGAGGCTTGTTCAGAGGACTGTGGAGCACATAGCAAGGGAACCTAACCAAGACTTGAAGGGTCTAAACCAAGGCTTAAAGTAAAAGCTAATTATCCCCAGTTATTTCTTTCAACCATTTCTCATATGACATGATTTTCAGACCCGTCCTGGTCACTGTCTTCTGGATACATTCAACTTTGTCAATGTTCGTAAAATGTGGTGATTATACTTGAACATAATACTCCAGATGTGGTCTGAGCAGCACACATGCTTCTAATACAGCCTAAAATTGTTTTTGCTTAAAAAAAATAAGCTACACCACATTGTTGGCTCATATTAAACTTGTGATCAACTAAATCCCCAAGAACTTTTTACATAAACTGCTGCCAAGTCACATCTCTCATATCCTGTACATATACAATTTTCTTAACCTAAATTCAAGACTTTACATCTATCACTGTTAACTTTTGTCTTGTAAGTTTTGACCTAGAGTGCCTACAAGTTGAGATCATTTTAAATCTGGAGTCTGTCATCCTATATATTAAACTACGCCACCCAGCTTTGTGTTATCTGCAATGCAAAAAGGCTGTCTTTGTGATCAATTATGACCAACAATCTGCTTCTTTAGGGAAGGGGCCCTGATCTGGACAGCTGTGTATTCCTCACAGTGCTTAGTAGGGTGCCCTCTATATAGTAGGTGTCTGGTATTTGTTAAATAAACGAATACTTGGACAGAGCCAAAAAAACAGTTCCTGTGGCCCTTCACTAAAAACATCTTCCAGGTTGACATTGAATCCACTCATCAACCAGCTGTGAATCTGCCTAATTACTAGTTATGCAGTCAAATTTCACAATTTATGCATAAGGATATTACAGAAGACTCTCAAATGTTCTGCTAAAATCAAGACATCTTATATTTATATTTGACATTCTGGCATGGTTGTTCTGATTCAGCCATCATGATGCAGCCATGACAAAAACAGACTACTAGGAGCTGTTTATCATTTATCTGTCTGACATTTTTTCCTCAACCCTTATCCAAACTATGGGGAACTCTCACTTTCTACTTTCAATATGAATTTTTTAGATTACGCATTCCTTTTTGCCTTTAGATTCTCCATATTTCAGAAGTAAACTTTAAAGAATAATTTCGTATGAAAAACTGCCTTGAGAAAGTGAAAAATTCATATATGTATAATCAGGAAATCGACGTATTTTTAAGTTTGTTTGGTATTGAAAAAAAAGATAAACCTCTAAAGAGCCTAATAAACCTATTCCCTCAAACCATCAGAAAATCTAAGTTTTACGATTTTAAAAATAGCAGATGCATATTACTTTTTCATGGGATTTTACAAGGAATATTAATGATAGAACTGACAGACATTGACTCAAGGACTCCCAGTAAAGCCTGGATCTGAGTCTATGAGACCATATTAGGACGCAAACATTCTCCCCTACTCTAGACTCTTGTCTCTTGAAGGTTTGGAATCAGAAATTTTAAGACACAGACTATTCCAGAAATAAGAGAATTCTCAGAGAATGAGCAGATACTATGCCCAAAATGATTAATGACCTTTCAAAGATGAGCAAGTGTGGGAAACATATGGCTCCAGGAGATGTGTGCTTTGCTTGCCAGATGGTGCCTGACCTCCTACTCCATCCCTCATCTCTTCTCTGAGATTCACCCCATCCATGACACCCATTCCATTTTTGACCCCTACTCCCACCTTATCCCTGATCTCCATCCTCATGGCTGGGGGATGAGGTGAAACTGAGGGATGGGGCATGTCTGTCTGTTTTGCACATTACTTGGTAATAAAAAAAAAAGTAGTGGAATGTTTTATTGGTTTGTTTTGCAGCTGTTGTAGAAGCACCCCCATATCAAAACAGTCTCATCAGAAAGTTCCCAGCATCAAAATGGTGGATCAATATAAGCATGTGAAAACATCATATAACCACCTATATAACAGAATGGAAAAAAAAAAGGCGGGGGCAGACTTGAGTGCTAGTTCCAACTTCTACCAGTTGTCTTCCAGACCTTGGGAAATTCTACTTCCTAATCTGAGCTTAACTTTTTTGAAAATGGAAATTTTGGACTAAATGATCTTCATAGTTCCTTCTCAAACTATGATTTTCACACTACCTTGTACTGTCATTTAACTATTTCATTTGTGAGTATCTTGCCTTTAAGCATCTCTGCGACAAGGACCACATCTCAAACTTTCACAGAAGGCATCACACAATCTAAGCACAAAGTAGGCACTTACAATCATTTGTCAATTGCACTGACTACCAATTTATGGGGAAAGCTAGTTGTTAGTAGGCTTCTATTCAATTACTTCTCTCTGAGAAGCGTAGAACATCACATGTAACCCTGGTTGCTGATCAGATTCTAACTAGCATCAGGCCTAACTCTTTGCTTGAAGGACAAGAATTTCAGGAACAGTCCAAGAGAATATTGAGTCCCCGAATGAATCTGATGCAGGGTCCTCCATGATCTGTGTCCAGATGAAGTCATGCTTCCAAGCAACCCTGTGTTCAACCTCACCTCCTCCCCACTGTCTTTCATCCAATTGGTACATGCTAAATGTGAAAACACTCTCTATACTATGTTCAGGAAGAAAAAAAGTGGCCTGTTGTAAGATATTGTTAATATTTTACATTTTAGCATAAAGCTTTCCTTAAAACCTAAGCATTTCTGTGATCTTCTTTGCAAATTAGATTTTGCTCTGATCAAACTTTTATTTATGCTAACTACTATGGGAGCCATTTCTTAATAATTCAGTACTTTTTAATCTTTGTTTCGCTAAAGTTACAAATTTATATTCTATATATTTTCATTGAGCCTCAAATACATGTTAGGCACTGTGCTAGTTGTGAACAAATCATATCTATATGCAGTACATATAGGACGAATTTACACATTTGTTCAACTAGATACAGGTTAACATCCTGGGAAACACATCAGCCTTTTATCTTCCTTTCATGACAGTGATTAAATATCCAGGCGCTCAGATTTTCTTAAAAAGGTATGTTCTAATTTCCTTATTAAGAAGACAAGTCACCAAAGGCTAATCTGAGTTTCTCTTTCAACTCCATGTTGCCATCCAAGTCAAGTCTGATTAAATAGTAGTGTCACTACAATTTGGGGCACGGATACCTTACTAATAGAAGAAACTGACATACCAAATAGATAACCAAAATTTCTCAATGGGGCTATACTTCCTTGTAGCTTGACTTCACAAGAACAGTATATAACTGAACTTTTGACCTTCTGTACTCCTCCCATTGAAAATGATGGCAGCTATGGTAGATTTCCGCTTTAACAAATGAAGCAGTCACAGAAATGTTAGTGGAGTAAAAACAGCCCAAGTAAAGCATTTGGTTTGGTATGTGCAACATCTCAATGAGATGTTGTCACCTGGTGATCCTGTCATAGCCTTCAAAAAAATGTTCAGTTTCTCAATTCTCTGATTCTTGAGTACTATCAAGTTTAAAATTTTGTAGTATTAGGCAAATATGCCACACAGAAATGAAAGCTGACCCTCACTGATGGGCATTTGGGCCTTCCCTAATAATCTGTGAAAGTGGTTTTCAAAATCATTGTTTCAACACATTGGTATGTCCAGATCAGCTGTGAATATGTGTTCTGCATCAGCTATTATGAATACTAACTATCATCATTTGTAAGTAATTTTCTTTACAAGAAAAAAAAGTGAATTGAAAGTCACACCTATATATAGAAATACCATTGCTAAATCACTCACATTCCAATAGGCTTTCTAGCTTCTACACAGGAGGGGTGGGATTACTGCCTGTGCAAGGGGAACTACACAGAACCTAGGGCAGTCCTGCCTATGGGAAGGTCCTGTTTGGGAAGAGCAAGTCCTAAGAATTGAAGAAAGCACAGCTAAATCTTGAGAATTACGCTTAACCCTAGGCAGCCCAGAGTATGCAGTTTATGAAAGCTATCAGATTTAGCTCTCATAATGGTTGAGGATTGCTCATCTGTATGATAGCTTAAACTTTAATTTTCAAGATTTGGGGTTGCAATGTATTGGGCTTGGGGGATTTTGAAGGAATTGGTTTTTTTTGTTTTTTTTTTTTTGGTGGGGGGTGCATGTTATTCCAAAGCAATTGCCTGACTGATTTTCAATCCTCTCAGCCTGTGAGTGACACAACAGAAGGTGGGAGAATGACACTGCCTTAAAGTGAGAAGGACAGCTAGTTAGGACCCACAGAGGGAGGAATTCTCTTTTGGACTTGCTGAGTTTCAATTAATGTTAGGAGACTGAAGTGGAAAAATAAAAGCATATATAACTTATTTGAACTGGCTGCCTTGTCTGTAACATGGACTTAAGACTATCTGCTTTGAAGACTGTTGTGAGGATTACAGACAATGTATATAAAGCACATAGCACAACGTCTGGCTTATAAAAGATACTTTTTTTTTTTTTTTTTTTGAGACGGAGTCTTGCTCTGTGCCCCAGGCTGGAGTGCAGTGGCGCTATCTCGGCTCACTGCAAGCTCCGCCCCCCGGGTTCACGCTATTCTCCTGCCTCAGCCTCCCGGGTAGCCGGGACTACAGGCGCCGCCACCTCGCCCGGCTGGTTTTTCGTATTTTTTTTTTTTAGTAGAGACGGGGTTTCACGGTGTTAGCCAGGATGTTCTCGTTCTCCTGACCTTGTGATCCGCCCGCCTCGGCCTCCCAAAGTGCTGGGATTACAGGCTTGAGCCACCGCGCCCGGCCATAAAAGATACTTTTAATTACTATTAGGCCGTAAGAAATACAGGACTAGGCCGGGCGTGGTGGTGCATGCCTGTAGTCCCAGCTACTCAGGAGTCTGAGGCAGGAGAATCGCTTCAACCCGGGAGGTAGAGGTTGCAATGAGCCAAGATCATGCCACTGCACTCCAGCCTGGGCAACAGAGGGAGACTCCAGCTCAAAAAAACAAACAAAAAAAATTGGACTAGGCATGGGTAAGAAGTCAGAACTGGAGAGTTAACTGCATTGAGGTAGCAGTTGAAGCTCTGAGAATGAATGCAAAGTAGAGGGACAAGGGAGCACTGCACCCCTTTGGGGAATAATCACACTTGCATAGGAGAGGCAGAGGAAGAAGACTTTCCATCACAAAGGAGAGAAGGAATACTCAGAAAGGTAGGAGGAGAGTTAAATTCATGTAGTGTCTGGAACGAAGGGAAGAGAAACATCCATGGAGAAGAAAGGGATGAGGAAAAATAAGTCCCAATGAATTTAGCAAAATGTCAGTCGCTGGTAACCTGCAAGGGCATAATTTTAGCAGAGAGGCAGTGGCAGAAGTCAGATTACAAGGTGTTTCAGAATTAGTGGTAAAGAAATGGAGCCAACAGATGTAAACCACTCGAGAAGAAAAAGTCAGTAATATCTCAATCTGACAGCTGGACCTGGTCCAGACATGCAAGAACAGACTTTAGCTGTAAAGACTTAAATGTGGGATTTTAATATGGAATTTCTGATGACTGCAGGTATAGAGGGGCCTCCCAAGGGAAAAACACATTCTTCCTCAATCTAAATATGGCTTTCATAAGCTCAACAAAGGGAGGCCAACTTTGGTTGTTTCGTAAATCTCCATGGCTTCAAGATAATGCCACTCTATTCTAGGGACTGAAGAGAGGAAAGAAATAGAATGAAAAATTTAAGAACATACAAAGATTGGTGGAGAGCCTGCTCTCTTTGGTGGCCTCCCTGCAGAGCCTTTGTTCTCAAAATTCCCAGACTCTCCAAGAGTCTTTAGGGAGCATAACCCAATCAAGCCTCCTCAAGTTAAAGAAAAAAAAAAAAAAAACTTGCCTATTAACTCCAAACCAATCACCTCCTGCTTCCCTTGTATTACACAAAGTCCCTATTTTCAGTGAGTAAATAAATACCATCCCACCCCAAAAGCAGAGAGGTTTTCTAAAAAAGCTGGTAGGGCCCACAAAGCTGATTAGGGCTTGTTTATTTGAAAGGTTCAAATAAAAGGCATTTCAATGGTGAGGAATGTTTGAGGACTATTAAGATGTGACAGGATTCACTAGGGTAAACATGTCTTGCCTCAGGCTTCTGGGAGCCTCTAATCCCTATAACAAGCAAGGTCCTAAATAAGAGAAATAATAATACTAGCTACTATTTATTGAGCAAGCCTGTACCATGTGCCCTTTACATGAATTGTCTCATTTAATCCTCACAATAGAGCTATGAGGCTAGATATTATCAGCCCCAGGGATTCAGAGCCCCTGGGCTAACCTCTGGCGCCAAAGGACCTCCCAGGTTTCACCAGCATAAATGTCCTATACCTATACCCTGGCTCTCAATTTGTACTTTCTTGTCCCAGTACTGCTTAGACTGCTTGGTCTGCAACTGGTTAAGAAAAAATAAGCCTCCTGTCTCTTGACCCCACTATATTTTATCTCACACAGTCTTTGGAAATAAACAGACCCAAGTTGAAATCCTGACTCTCCCCCATCCAATCTGTGTGGTCTTGGGCAAATGACTTCCTCAAATGGATAATAATGGTACCTTCCTCGAGGTGTTGTAAAGACTAATATGTTAGTACAGTATAGTTAGCACTTAGTTAACAATCAAAAATGTTACTTTTTAAATGTTTTAGCATTAATGATTTCATATTTCTCTCACTCAAATATGATTATTTCTTTTTTATAGCAAAAGATATATATCACTGTAATTTTTTGAAAAGTTCAGAAAATAATAAAGAGAAACAAAAATTAACTCTTAGTCCACCATGTCCAAAAAAACACAACCAGATACTGCAGCATGTGTTTCTTTCATCAAACCGGAAATATAAATACATATAACATATATATAATTTTGTATTCTTTATAAAATTTTAACAAGTATCATCATCTGGCTCATAAAAGATTATTTTTCTTATCATAAAGTGTTCTTTGAAAGCATAATTGTTAACAGCATAATAATATTCCATTGTATGGATGTACCATAATTGATTAATAGTCATGACACCAATTTAACAAAAATAATTGTCTTTTTTTTTTTTTTTTTTTTTTGAGATGGAGTTTCACTCTTGTTGCCCAGGCTGGAGTGCAATGGCACAATCTCAGCTCACTGCAACCTCCACCTCCTGGGTTCAAGCAATTCTCCTGCCTCAGCCTCCCAAGTAGCTAGGATTACAGGCACCCACCACCACACCCGGCTAACTTTTTATATTTTTAGCAGAGATGGGGTTTCACTATGTTGGCTAGGCTGGTCTTAAACTCCTGACCTCAGGCGATCCACCCACCTCAGCCTCCCAAAGTGCTGGGATTACAGGCATGAGCCACGGTGCCTGGTCATACTTGTCTTTTAACCTGAATCTTTAGTACTTCAACCCAGAGGATACTTCCAATGAAAATTCAAGAGAAAAAAGTGTTTCTGTTTCCCCTAATACATACATCATGTTTGGTCATCATGCATTTAACTCCCTCTGTCAGAGGTTTCTGACTTAGTGTTACCTGTGGATGTCTAAGCAAAAGTTTCAGAAGTTAGGCTTTTGGGTCATGTCCTAGGAAACCACCATCTTGAAAAAGAAGTCTGCAACATTATGTACATTCAATCATAGCTACCTAATAATGAAATGCATATTCTGAACATTTTAAGAAGCCACTACTTTGCCAGACATTGTGACATCAGAGGGATACTCTCAAACCAGCAGACAGATTCTCATTAAGATGGCTAAGATGGATTAGTTGACCAGGCATAGTGGCTCAAGCCTGTAATCCCAGCACTTTGGGAGGTCAAGGTGGGTGGATCACTTGAGGCCAGGAGTTCAAGACCAGCCTAGCCAACACAGTGAAACCCCATCTCTACTAAAAACACAAAAAAATTGCCAGCGTGGTAGCATGCACCTGTAATCCCAGCTACTTGGGAGGCTGAGGCAGGAGAATCGATTGAACCTGGGAGGTGAAGGTTGCAGTAAGCCAAGATCACACCATCGTACCCCAGCCTGGGTGGCAAAGTGAGACTCTGTCTCAAAAAAAAAAAAAAAAAAAAAAAAAACAAGGACTGTTTTTACAGTACACTCAAACAATATTGCATAGCCATTACAATGGCATTGGCATCAACATAATCTGGAAAAATTTTCACAATATATTGTTAGGTTGTTTACAAAGCAGGGTATAAAATGGTATGTATACTACAAGCCTTTTTAAAAAGTATATATACACTTTTTTCTATTAAAAAGTCTGTTAACTAAGCTGTTAAGAGTAGTTATCTCTAGGTCTTAGTATTATGGATGAATAATTTTCTTGTCTGTGTTTTTCAATTTTCTAAAGTTAACAGGTATTATACCAATACATTATTAATTTTTTAGAAAACAGCCAACATTGTTAATTTTCCCACTGTCTAACCTCCCCACATAGGGTATATTACCATTCCCTAAGTAGTCTGGCTTATCAAAGACTTCATTGTATCAACAATAATAAATAGACTGGGCATGGTTGCTCACATCCATAATCCCAGGACTTTGGGAGGCAAAAGCAGGGAGATCATTGGAGCCCAGAAGTTCAAGACCAGCCTGGGTAACACAGGAAGACCCAATTTCTACAAATAATAAAATAGCCAGGTGTGGTGGCACATGCCTGTAGTCCCAGCTACTCAGGAGGCTGAGGTAGGAGGATCACTTGAGCCCAGGAAATCAAAGCTGCAATAAGCCGTGGTCACACCACTGTACTCCAACCTGGGTGACAAAGTGAGATCCTGTCTCAATGATGATGATGATAATGATAATAATAATAATAAATAACCCCAATGGAGCCAATAGAACACTGAAATTAGAGTGAAAGTCCTGAATTGGAAACTAAATTCTACCATTTCCTAGCATTATGTCTATGGCAAATTCTTTAATCTCCCTGAGCCTCAGTCCTCATCTCTAAAGTAGAGAATAATATTACCTACCCTACAGGGTTGTTGTGAGTTTAAATGAGACGGTGCAGGTGCAACGGCCTATCTCCATACTTAACACATGGAAAGTCATTCTATTGCTTTCTCAGGAAGAAAGTAAGTGTGAAATGAGTCTCATTTTAATTAGTCAATTCCTGCTCTGTGTTTCTCTTTTTGTTCAATGTGTTCAGACTGGAGTCTGAGAAAGAATATACAAATAAGAGATATACCAATGAGAGTGGAATTACCTGAGACAATGGAGGCAGGCAAATGCCTGAGTGGCCCACAGTCCTTGTACCATATGTAAATTAGACATGCTTGATCCCAAACTGAATCTAAATTAATATAGTAGATACCTTACCAACTCTGTAACCATGACTTAAACCAAAAAAGAAGAAAACCTCAAGTTTAAATAGTCCAGTGTTAATGCAGCCATGCTTGCCAGAGGCACAGATCTGATTTAAGCTTTGGTGGGAAATGTATTTGCAAATATGATTAATAGTCATAAGGGAGGGTTAAAGAAAATCCTCATTGAGTTTGTAACAGAAGTAAAGGGCTATACAGTCAATGTTAGTTATGTTCTTGTTTGCTATATGAGAGTATAAGAACAGATCTGTCTCCTACTGTACTAATAAGCACTGAAAACTAAGGATCTGTCATGTGTATTTTATGACTGTCATTGGTTTTTCAAAAAGCAGTGTTATATTTGTCCTAGAGAGAAAAAGGGAAGATTTTTTAAAAAAAAGTTACAGTAATCACAGTAAAAGTCTCCAACTCTTCCTTTTTCTGTTTCCCCACCACCTCTCCAATACTGTTGGTTCATCATTCTATAACACACAATTTCCAAACACCAAATTGAAAAATGTGATGGTATTAAATATGAATAACCATCTGCTTTATCTCTTTGAGGAGAGCTGGAGCTCAAAACCTCAAATATAGGACACTAAAAAAGCCTATCCTCCGGCATACTTAAGCAAAGTTTTCTTTCTGTCCACAAACTACAAAATTGAAAAAGGTAGATGAAAAAGTGAGCTCTTTAATCAAAATTTTTACTTTTTAATGTTCATAATTTTATCCAACATTCAAAATTGTATCCAGGGTTAGAAACTGTATACTTCATATATCTTATTTTTTTAAATCATATAAATAAAAAACTACCTAGAAGTCTCAAAACATCAGATAACATGATTGGTTTTATTCTTTTATGACTACTTAAGCAGGAGAGGAGTGAATGGGCTTCAGAAATATCTCATTTTTCCAGCAGCGTTCCTGCAGAATAATATACTTTCATAATGAAATGTAAGATTATAAATTGCGAAATTGATTTTGCATCAATGGTAAAAAGTCATACTTGACTAAGTGTTCTAAGGTGACCTAGTTATAGAAACTGTGAAACCATAGTATACTGACAGTTTAATTGGTTTAGCAAGAGTTCGTATCACTTGGTTGAAATGCATCATTGGCCTTTTTATCGTTACATCTTATTGCAGCTTTAAAAATAAAGTAGATGACAATCTAGTGAAATGTTTCCTTTACTAAATCAGGTTCCTGTCCTTGACTTTATTGCTACGCCTAGCTTTCCAAAGCAATGTTTACAAACTGCCTCTGCCTTTTAATATATTTTGAATAGTGAGATTTATCTCCCAACTTGATCCATTCGTGCCAGGAGACAGGAAAACACTAGTGTATGGTCCATGTGAGGAGCACCAAAACAGATGGCAGCAAGGAGTTAAATACCAGAGCGGATGGCACCTTGACATTTATTGCTGTCTAGTGCAAACCAGAATATATAATTTGACTCTTTTATAGCATTAGGAGGGCAATTTAAATGCGTTAGGACTTGAACTATCAAAAGATGCTGTCTCCTGTCTCCAGATGTAATTACAAGACAAGACTATTAAAGCAGTCTTATAAATACGAGAGGAGCTGAGACTGTGAAGGGCGACAGAAGTGGAAGGAACCACCTCCCTTGTGGTGGCAGCTCATTTTCTGATAGAGCAGTCCCTGCTGCAGAAGAGGCCAGCATCCCGGCTAGAATACTCTCCTCCAGAAGCACAGGTGCTAAGCGAGGTCCCTGAATTCAAATGAGACCCAACACAGTGAACTAGGAGCAGAAACGGCATTCCCACCACCAAGAACATTCTAGACCCTTTTGCCTCCATTACACCACGGCAGATTTCAGTTGTTCATCCTGTTTATTGAGAAGGTACTTACTACCTGTGAGTAGCACACAGTGCTAGGCAATGGTACATTTAGTAAATCCAAGTCATGTCAAGTTAGTGCTCTCCAACTCCAGTAGGTAGTGGTTCCCTAAACTTCAACTTTCACTTGTTTTCACAACCCCTTCCCTTTGGTGACATTAAAGTGTGTGTACGTAAATACAAAAACATTGTCTGTGAATTTCATAATATTACCAGAAATAATGTAAAAGACAAAGAGAATCTCCTGTTACATGTCAGTAAGATATAGTCTTTAAAAAGATAATATCCCACATAACTGCCACGTTAAGGAACTACAGATAAAAATGGTAAAAGGTTAAAGGAAGAGAGGACTGAGTCTGGGTTGGCCACACATGGTGGTTCACACCTGTAATCCCAGGATTTTGCAAGGTTTAGGTGGGAGGATTGCCTGAGCCAAGGAGTTCAAGACCAGCCTGGGGTAACACAGGGAGATCCCATCTCTATAAAAAAATTTTAAAAATATTAGCCAAGTGGCTGGACGCGGTGGCTCACGCCTATAATTCCAGCACTTTGGGAGGCCAAGGCGGGTGGATCACAAGGTCAGGAGATCGAGACCATCCTGGCTAACACGGTGAAACCCTGTCTCTACTAAAAATACAAAAAATTAGCCAGGCCTGGTAGCGGGCGCCTGTAGTCCCAGCTACTCAGGAGGCTGAGGCAGGAGAATGGCATGAACCCGGTAGGTAGAGGTTGCAGTGAGCCGAGATCACACCACTGCACTCCAGCCTGGGCGACAGAGCGAGACTCTGCCTCAAAAAAAAAAAAAAAAAAAAAAATTAGCCAAGCATAGGTGGCTTGCCCCTGTGGTCCCAGCTACTCAGGAGGCTGATGCAGGAGGGCTGTTTGAGCTCAAGAGGTCGAGACTGCAGTGAGCCTCGACCTCGATGTGTGTGTTCATGCCACTGCATTCCAGCCGGAATGACAGAGCAAGATCCTGTCTCAAAAAAAAAAAAAAAAAAAAGAAAAAAGAAAAAAATCTGAGTTGAAACTGAGACTCTGCCAGGTACAGTGGCTCACACCTGCAATCTCAGCACTTTTGGAAGCTGAGGTGGGAGGACTGCTTGAGCTCAGGAGTTCGAGACCAGCCTGAGCAACACAGCAAAACCTCATCTCTACTAAAAATTAAAAAAAAAAAAAATTAGCCAGACATGGTGGCACATGCCTGTAGTCCCAGCTACTTAGGACACTGAATCAGGGGGATCACTTGAGCTCAGGAGATCGAGACTGCAGTGAGCTTGATCACACCACTACACCCCAGTCTGGGCAACAGAGTAAGATCCTGTCTCAAAAAAAAAAAAAAAAAAAAAAAGAGAGAGAGAGAGACTGAGATTCCCAGAAGGGAACTAAGTTAAAAGTAAGTACATGAAGCAAAAAGATGCCTTTTCCTAATAGACTCAATTAGGAAAAAGAGGTAGTGGCACAGTCACCACACACTGCTCATAGGTATATAAATTGGTCAAATTCTTCTGGAGGATGATTTAACATTAAGCATCAAAATCTTTTTAAAAGTTCATATTCCACAATTATTTTACTTTTAGGTCTTTACCCTCAAGGAAACATTAGAAATGAGCATAAAAATATGTGTACACAGGTAATAACTGCAGCATTATTTATACTAGCATAAAATTGGGAACAACCTACGCATATATCAATAAGGGGCTGGTTAAATACATTATACATATTAACAATCACATTTAGGTAAGCTTTTATTGGAATATGAAAATACACATATTGTTAAGAGGGAAAAGGGCAGAGTTCAAAACTGAGTATATAGTAGAAATATGCTAATTCCTATCCCAATCCTATGTATTTTTGAAACGTCTTCAGACACAGTGCAATTAAATAAAAACCAAAACAGAGCTCGTCAATGTTGATAGTAAGAAATTCAGCCACTTAATTTTTAAAACTTTAAATTTTAAAATAATTTTAAATTTACAGAAGGGTTGCAAAATTAATTTCATCCAGGTCTCCCTAATATTAACACCTTACATAACCAAGAACTATTTGTCAAAATTTAAAAATCAACATGGGTATAATATGATTAACTAAACTACCACCTTTATTTGGATTTCCCCAGATTTTCCACTAATGTCCTTTATCTGTCCCAGGCTCTAATTCAGAATACCACATTGCATTTACTTGCTCACTTAAGTTTAGCAAGATAATCCAAATTTTTGCCTCACTCAAGACTCATAAAATGCCATTTCATTTAATCAGGTTTTCTTTTAGCTTAGCTTTTCTATTACAAGGTTATGAAAATATAGAGAAAATACCATTTTAGAATAAGTCAGAATATTCTGTTTTCCTGATTTGCACATGAATTAACTGATCTCAGAATTCTTCCCAGAAACTTTGGTATTGTTTCTCTCCTCTGGTCTCTGAGCCCCTCTTAGCTCTATTCATGCCCCACTACCAATCAGGTCTTTGCTGGCTGGGAACCAAGGCAGCACCGGTAGCCGCTCTACTCATCTTAAACAAGGGACAAAAATGAGTACTAAACCAAATGGAATAGAACTTTGAGGTGGGAAGCTACAATCAGTAACCCCAATCCTTCTAGAAACACCTCTGGATAAAAGTGATTTGCTCAACAAACATTTCTTTAGCATCTGTACATATGATTTCAAAGTGGTGCAGACAGGCTGAGTAACTTGACAAAAAGTCATTTAGCTAATAGATGGCAGAGCAGTGATCCAAACCCCAGTTCCTATGTGATTCCAAAGTCTATGATCTTTAACTATTCCATTATTGTGCCTTTCTTGAAATATACTCAATAAATAACTGAGCTGAATGAGTCTAATTCTAGCTTTTGAGCCTTGATTTTTCCAACCTTGAATTGAACACTGACCATAGCACTGGTTCTGACTTGATCTTTATGGCAAATATGCTTGCTTTCTTCTTCTACAAAAACATTGGCCCTGCCTACCCTGATATGTTGCACTGTATACCAACCCAGTTGCCTGCTCTGTGATATGTCTCCGCCATGTTCTGTTAACACTTCCTGGATGTGCCTGTCTCTCCTGGTTAGAGACCATTCTACTTCTTTCTCCCCGCAACAATGAGGGACCTCTGATGTCCTTTGCTCTGGCAGCAGTCTGGTTGCCATCTGGCCATTAAGCAGTTCTAGACCTGCTCCTGGCCCTCTGCTGCCCTCTAGCAGTCACCAGCTATTCTGCCCCATCTGGAACAGGAACTTTACATTTGGGCCCTGTGCATTTCCATCCACTTGGCTTGGTAACCTTAAAGCCAGGAAAAGGGAAGTCTGACTGAAACAGCCTGGATCCCCTGGGAGAATGACACTTGGCAGCAAGTAGCTCAAGAATAATGACTTTCTCTTCTTCCTTTTTAAGAGAAGGCTAGACGGAAAGGAGGAAGAAAGCCTGGTCCTACGCCTTTCCCACTGAGAATCTCTCAAGGGATGCTGTTCCCAAAATGGCACTGTGGAAGACCTTGTGTGTCACACTTACAAAGTGTGTTTGTACTAGTTGTGGTCCCAGCTTACAAAGGAGCTTTGCAGCTCTGAGAATGGAGAACAGAGGGGGCAGCAAGTCCTTGGGCCTTTGGGAAATGGATATATCAGTGTCTTGACCCAGTGGATACTTTCTAAACTCCTCTAGCCACTATAGGGGTGACCTCAGGAACTACCAGCTGTGCACAGGTGGCAGAAGTCTTTGATGACTGGTTTCCTCTTCCCTAGAGTCATTTAGCAGCAGGAGCGGGTGCAGGGTGGAAGGAGCAGCTGTTTATTCTCATGACACTTCCCACTGCTGAAGACAGCTCTTTGATTGATTCACCACCAACTGCCCCCTTGCCCCCTGCCCCCAGAAGATCTAGCTTGGTCTCCAGGGACAGAACCAGTTTGGGGTTAGATAGGTTGTGCAACCTCCTCTGGATCAAATACTGGATCCTCAGGAGAGAAAAAAAAAAAAACTTTCCTCAGTTCTGTCTGCTGGTGAAGATGATAGGGGGTGACAATAAAGGTACCACAGCCACCACCTCTTCCATCCCACCTTTTCCCAGCTTATTTACTTGATCCTGACTACAACTATATGAGGTAGAGTCTTCTATTAGCCCCATTTTAAAGATGGGGAACATAATGGTCTAAGAGGATAAGGCTCTTGCACAAGGTCACATAGAGGCAGAGCCAGAATTTGAACCCAGTTTTAGGATGAAAAGAGCCATTAGGATTGAAAACAGATTTCTGACAAGAAGCCTTACATTCCCCATCTGAGCACCCTTTACCAACACATACACGCGTGTACACACACACAGCATCCCAAGCGACTGTTTGTTTCTCTTTTCCAGCAAAGAGCAATTTAATCTCCTTTTAGGAAACAAAATCTGACCCATTTAGTCAGGGAGAGGAGACAGGCTGAGAAGAGAAAAGCAAGTGAAAGTAAAAATCAAACTTGCTAAACACAGGAAGTGGAGGAGGCAGGCTGGAAGCTCTGATCAGAGAGATAGGACGTGGTAGGTCTCAGACACTGCTCCCTCATTTATGAGATGCCCTAAAGCAAGAATTCAAGAGAGAATAATCTAAAACATGTCCTCTCTAAATCCCCACCCCACCCCCATCCTGAACTGGAGGGTAGATCTTGCCTGATCACTGGGAAGACAGAGGAGAGAAATTATTGCCTTTCTCTTCTAGCCTTCCATAAATTCCAGTCATTAGTCAAGGCTGAGAACCTAACACAGAAAGAGGGAAAACTGGAAGAACCTCTAAGATGAGGGCTGTACAACCCAGCCAGCAGGTCAAAGGATTGGAGGACCACCCTGAACAGCACGGGAACAACTGGAATACAACAGCTGGTTGGGCTGAGGCTTCTCAGCCCTAGGCTCGGCAGTGGCCCAGGCCTACTGTTTATTTGCATTGCAAAAGCAAGTCACCCTCAAGCTGGATCTTCCAAAGATGATAACATCAGCTCCCATTTAACTATGAAAAAGGAAAAGTCAAAATAAGCAGATGACTCTCGGCCTTGCTTTACTGCCACAGGTTGAATTTCAGTGCTGATTGACACTGACAAATTCCAGGTACGTGAGGAAATGGCAGAGTCCTGAGATGTTCTTCTTGGTTGTTCTCTGTCCTATAAATCGCCCAGGGACATTGTTTTTAAAAGGGAGAAATCACCTTGACATTCTGATGATTGTAAATTTGGGAATCACTATCAGATACCAGTGGCTTTTACATGATATTTACATATGAAGAAATGTTTAAATGAAAAATGTATTATATATTCTTTAACATTAACACTTGGCTGAAAAATATTCCACTATGTTTGCTGGTACAGGGCTGCAATTGAAATTCCAATCGCTTTTAGAAAATGCTCAACACTTTTGAAGCTATTTCCTACCAATGAGTTTATCGCACAATATATAGAATCCAACTGGCCACTTTAAATGACTATAGAAGGCAATTGTATATCAAACTCCTCCATAATGGATTTTTTAAATTGTTAAAGAAACTCATCAATCCTCAGTAATCATTTTAAAATAAAAATGATTCACTCATAACTAAAAGCGAGTGCAGCCCCTGCTCATACTCCAAAAGCAGTGACCATGAATAACTCCAATTCACCCCCAATTCTGGAAGTGCTAATTACCTACAGGGATGCTACACAAGCAGCTAAAAAGCCAGATGATCACAAGCAATTAGCCAATCAATTTGACTTGAAATCGCCCCCAACACAATTGGCAGAAAGCCATACATGAAATCGAAATGGGCAGCCACCTATTTGAGAGAAACGTTTTCACCACCCACACTACATTAATAACCTGCCATAGTGTCCCAAATTACCACCATTCTAATCACAAATTGGGACTTAGGCCCTGCTCAAAAAGTGAATAGGAAAAAGAAACTCATTGTCAAAAACACATTAGCCCATTAGGTCCTATTACCACACTAAGTAGCTCTCACCTAGGAAAACTGAGGGCAGTGTTCTGAGTGAATGGGAAGGAGGAGAGAGTCAGTCCAGTTCTGGGAAAGGTGACAAAGAGAAAAGTATTCGTGGAAACAGAGGTTTAGAAGAGGTGGGTAAGGTGAGTGAAAACAAAGCCCATCTAGTTTCCATATTCCTTAAAGAGGAAAAGAATGTGGCTGTCATCATTTGAGCCCAGCAGGCAGAGGTTGCAATGAGCCAGGATTGCACCACTGCACTCCAGCCTGGGTGACAGAGTGAGACCCTGTCTCAAAGAGAAAGAAGGTGGCTGTCACAAATAATAATCCCACCAGTCTAACATCAATCCCAAACAGGATTTCAGAACATGTCATCAAGCAGAAGATGTGTGAGCATTTCAAGAAGGAAGAGACATTCAAAAGAAACTGGCACAGTTTTATAAGAACAAGTCATGCCAGAGTAACCTCATTTCCTTTTATGATGGGGGTACTGGGCTGAAAACCAGAGAAATCCAGTGGATATACTGATTCTGGATTTCAAGAGGGCCTTGGACAAAGTGAACAGTAATGTCCAAGAGAGACTGCTCTGGACTGCAAAGGATACCACTGGCTGGTTCCCTCATTAATTTAATGGCAGTACTAAAGGTACTAGTTAATAGATTAATGTCAATTGAAAAGGAAGTCTCTAATCAGGATCCTAAGGTATCTTCTCTGCTCAGTATTTTTAATCAATGACTGGTGTGATGGCATAAATGATGCACTGATCATATTTACAAATTACTAAAGCTGGAAGAACTGTTAACTAATTTTGAAACCCTAAAATCTGGGCTCAAATTTAGTAAGATGTCATATCAATACAGGACCAAATCTCCAAAGGTGAGATGAAGGCCAGTGACAAAAGTTTGGAGAATTTTGCTTGATTATAAATACAACACTTGCTGACTCAACCATGAGTGACTGTTAAATTGGCTGCCTCAATAAAAGTAACACTATATAGATAATAGGAGGTAATTGCTACCCTGTGCATCACACTGGGCAATTCTGAATACCACAATTTAGAAGGATAATAACCAAGTAGAAACCTACTTGAGTAGAAGCCACATGAGAGCAACTGGTATGGTAAAAGAGTTACATGGAGATGGATTGTGGGCCAACAAATGTAAGAACTAGCAACTAAAGCTAACCAAAAATTAAATGGCTGCCTCTTAGGGGAGGGAGTTCTTGCTCAGAAGAGGTTTTTACTCCAAAAGCAAATAACCACTCACCCAAAATATGTTGTACAGAGGAGTCACGCAGAGGTAGGAGGGTTGCATTTGATGGTGTTTCTAAAGCTCCCTGACAACTCTGATATGCTATGATTCTATGGAACCACCTTCCTAATTTACAAAACTGAAAAACGACACACAACTAAAGCCAAGCCTCTGGGTAGTAAATTAACTCATGAAAAGAAATGTTCTGAACCCAGTAGATAGAATAAGGAAGTGGCAGACAATCCTAGTCCTTTCTTCCTCCAAACTCCGTAGCTGTGGGGGTCTTATTTGCATGGATGGCTTGGCAGTTTAAATAAACTTCACTGGGTGGCTGAGATGTTTGTAATGAGGACATGGGTGAAGGGAGTCAAATGGTGATGTGTAAACAACTTATTTCCCTGACTTCTGTGAAAACAGAATCTGATGTTTTTCTATAGAGTGATTTATATGGATAGAGACAAAAACAAAACAACGAACTAAACCACACTCCAAATGTGGATTATTTGTCAAATATAATTGAAACAGAATCTAAAGCAAAGCATTTCCTCTATGAGCCCTTATTTGAGATATAAAAATAACACGGATATCATGTCCATAACAGACTAACCTTAACCTAAATGTTGAGGAATTTAGCTGAATAGACTACCATGTGCATGTCTGAAACTACCCAGCAGTGCCTGACACACAGTAAGTGTTCACTAAATAGTTGGCTGACAGTAACAGAAAAATTAAAGTGTTTGAGGCATCTAACCAAAAATACACCCCCCCGCAACCCACTGCACGGCAAATTCAAGCCTGCAATATGACAGCAGGATTCAGGTCTTTTGTTCGAGGTAGCTTAACTAGACTGGGCCTGGAGCTTGGTATTCCTTGGCCTCTGGAACGATGAAAGGGAGAACACAATTTCCTAGGCAGACTGCTCAGGGTCACTCCTCTGGAACCACCAATTACACTCACTTCCCTAGTGAACTATGGAAAGGACTGGCTCTTTCTGCACATTGGGAGGCAGCAGAGAGTATAATTCTGTCCCGTTGTCCCTGGAAACCCTGAGGGGTTCAGCTCTAGTACATGAAACATAGGAATTAAATATTCCCTTTGGCACTGTGTGTAAGAGAAAAGAAAAAATAAAGAACATATCTAAATGTTTGCCAGTAGGGAAGCAGATGGATGGGAATATTATGCAGCAGATTTTTTTTTAAGTACAAAGTATTTAAGTACTTGTTTCAAAAGATGCCAGAGATATATAAAGTGAAAAGGTATGTTACCAAACAGTATATATGGTATGACCTCATTTATGTAGGGAAAAAAACTGTGTGAGTAGTGAGTGTGTGCATACATATACACAAATACATGGGGAAAAGTTCAGAAGGATACACACATCAAACTCTTTACAGTGTATCCAGCTGACAATATCAATAAGATAGAGTGAGGGATAAAGGGGGGACTTTCACTTTTTTTTTCTAGACAGTCTCCCTCTGTCACCCAGGCTGGAGTGCCTTGGTGCAATCATGGCTCACTGCAGCCTCACCCTCCCTGGGCTCACATAATCCTCCTGCTTCAGCCTGCCAAGTAGCTGGGACTACAGGTGTGCATCACCAAACATGGCTAATTTTTGTATTTTTTGTAGAGACAGGGTCTCGCCATGTTGCCCAGGCTGGTCTCGAACTTCTGACCTCAAGCAATTCATCTGCCACAGCCTCCCAAAGTGCTGGGATTACAGGTGTGAGCCACCATGCCTGGTTACTTTTACTTTTTACTCTCTATATTTCTTTTATAAAATAAATTTTACTGTGTATATTTAAGGTATACAATATGATGTAATGAATATATATATGTGTGTATATATGTGTGTGTGTGTGTGCGTGTATATATATATATATATTTACTATAGTGGAACAAATAAACATCTCCATCATCTCACGTACACATTCGTCACTTTCCTTGTGGCAAGAACAGCTATAATCTACTCATTTAGTAAAAATCCTGCATATAATATACTATTATCAACTATAGTCCTCACATATTCATGTATTATATATTAGTTGGACTTGTTCAACCTAAATATCTGCTATTTTGTATCCTCTGACCTATATCTCCCCATTTCCTTTCCCCTGCCCCAATCTTGGTAACCACTGTTTTATTCTATATCTCTGTATATCTCTGTATATTTGACCTTTTTCCCCTTTAATGTCCTCCAGGTCCATCCATGTTGTGGCAAAAGGAAGGATCTCCTCCTTTTCTTAAAGGCTGAATAATGTTTCATGAAACATTTTCTATTCATGTTTCTATTCGTGAAACATTTTCTTTACCAATTCATCCATTAATGGACAACCAGGTTGTTTCCATATCTTGGCTATTGTGAATAATGCAGCAATGAACATTGGGAGTGCAGTTATCTCTTAGACAGACTGATTTCATTTTGAGGGGTACGTACCTGCTAAAAATTGCTGGGATTGCTAGGTCATATGGGTCATATGGTAGTTCTAATTTTAATTTCCTTAGGAACCTCCATACTGTTTTCTATAATGGTTGCACCAATCTACATTTCCATCAACAGTGTGCAAGGGTTCCCTTTTCCCTACACCCTTGTCAACACTTGTTATCTCTTGTCTTTTGGATAATAGCTATCTTAACAGGTGTGAGGTGATATCTCATGGTGGTTTTGATTTGCATTTCCCTGATGATTAGTGATTTTGAGCATTTTTTCATGTACCTCTTGGCTATTTTTATGTCATCTTTGGAGAAATGTCTATTCAAGTCCTTTACCCATTTTAAGCCAAGTTATATGTTTTCTTGCTATTGAGTTGTATGAGTTCTTTATAAATCTTGGATATTAACCCCTTATCAGATATAAGGTTTGCAAATATTTGCAACCATTTTCCCAATCTGTAGGTTGCCTTTTCATTTTGCTGATTGTTTCCTTTGCTGTGCAGAAGCTTTTTAGTTTGATGTAGTCCCATTTACTTATTTTTGCTTTTGTAGCCTGAGCTTCTGGTGTGATATCCATAAAATCATTGCCAAGATCAATGCCAAGGAGCTTTTCCCCTGTGTTTTCTTCTAAAAGGTTTGTGGTTTCAGGTCTTACTTTTAGGTCTTCATCCATTTTAAGTTGATTTTTATGTACAGTATAAGATAAGGGTCCAATTTAATTCTTTTGCATGTGGAAATCCTGTTCTCTCAGCACCATTTATTGAAAAGACTATTCTTTCTCCATTGTGCCTTTTTTGGTGCCCTTGTGGAAAATTAGTTGACCATATATGTTTGGGTTCATTTCTGGGTTTTCGATTCTGTTCCACTGGGTTTCCATATAGTTCTGTGTTGTTTCTTTTTTTTCATTAAGCATGTCTAAACACTGTATGCATTTCTCCATCTTAGAAAATTACCTTTGTAATTTGAAAAAATATCAAAAATGGAAAAAGAAGAAACCCCTACCCTTTCACCCAGCCTTCTGGGAATCCACAGAGGGACTTGGTGAAAGAGTCCAGCCAGGCCTGCTTAGCTTCCCTGCTTTCCTTGCTCCATCTAAGACATTCCTACTCTTTCTTTTTGGTGGCAGGTGGTCACAGGTTGCAAGGAGACTAATTCTTAGGGTAGTACACTGCCCTAAATGGAGAGAAAATTTCTTAATAAGCAATTCTCTCGGAAGTTCAAAACTATGGGAGAAGCAACAACCTTTTCAAAGCCTTCTCATAAGAAACAGCAGCAGTGCCCACTAGTAAAATTAGACAATCTATGTGCCAAATACTTCTGATGGAGAAAATATGGTATTCGAGGCAAACAGAAACTTAGTAAAATAAAAGTGCTGATTCACATAAGTGTAAAGACAATCAAAACCTTGACACACATGTTCTTTTCTATCAAATCCATTCAGATACCATGCACACATGAAAGTTGTTTAGGAAAACAAAATTGGGCAACACTGAATAACTAGATTCAATCAACAAAATACTCCTATAAACCACTTCTGAACTCCTCTTTGGTTAGTCACCAAATAATTTCCACACTTTACAAAGAGCATTCCATGAAAAAAAGGTTCATGTACAAACATGCCTCATGGACCACAGTTTTCCCCATCAGAATGAGAATGTGAACCAACTCAGAAAAATTAAAGAGAATTAGATTTAGAGCTAGAAGGCCAGTTTTCAAACTGTGACTTGCCAACACAAGATTTTATGCCGGTGGTTCTCAATGGAAGATGAATTTGAGCACCCCCCCAACTGCCCCAGCCCCAGAGACTGTTTGCCTCGAATGCCACAGTGTCTGGTGACATTTTTGGTTGTCACAACTGGAGGGAGATACTCCTGGCATCTTGTGGGTCAAGGCCAGGGATGCTGCTAAACATTCTACAATGCACAGGACAACCTCCATGACAAAGAATTACCTTGTCCCAAATGTTCAAATGTTCATAATGCCAATACTGGAAAACCCTGCTTTAGACAAATCACTTCTCATCTTCTATCCTTGGTTTTCCTACTTGGAAAATAGGGACTATGTGTCTCATGGAAGCAGAAATGTTTTAAAATATTTAGTTTTATGTAAATAGAATGATCTGATCTTACCATTATTTTTTAGTACTTCAAGTCTATAAGAAATGCCTGAGAACTGATCATTTTCAGCTTCAAACTTTAATGTAGAGTTTTACAAATACAATTTTCTCTTTCTTTTTTGAGATGGAGTCTCGCTGTGTCACCAGGCTGGAGTGTAGTGGTGCGATCTCGGCTTACTGCAACCTTCACCTCCTGGGTTCAAGCGATTCTCCTGCCTCAGCCTCCCAAGTAGCTGGGACTATAGGTGCATGCCACCATGCCTGGCTAATTTTTGTGTATTTTTAGTAGAGATGGGGTTTCACTATGTTGGCCAGGATGGTCTTGATCTCCTGACCTCATGATCCACCTGCCTCAGCCTCCCAAAGTGCTGGCATTACAGGCATGAGCCACCATGCCCGGCCACAAATTATTTTTTAAAGTAATTTAGAAATGAACCATAGACATCTTCCTGGTGAAAGCAGTACTTGAGGCAACAGATAGTATCAAGCAGAGACTGAGAGACCAGGCACTCAAATAAGAGTGTCTGGGGTTCAAATCATGGCAAGTTACTGAACATCTGTAAAACATGGTACTAACAGTACCTACTATATAGGGTTGTTGTGAGGATTCGATGTGTTAACGCATATAATGAGCTTCTAATGATACTCAGTACATAGTACATACTCATTAAATATTTGCTATTGTTATTTTTAATGAAGCACACAAGAGATATACAAGGTATTATGAGACACAAAGGAGGGTAACCTAATCCAGTGAATGGGGTAGTCAGGGAAGGTGTCCTGGAGAACGTTGTACTTCAGTTACGTCTTAAAACCTGACAGATGTCAAAGGAAGGGTATAAAACTTGAGGCAGGGAGGCTGGTTAGTAAGAAATTAAATCCTCAGGATAGAGCTGAGGGCTGAAACCAGGGCAGTGATAACCAACAGGACTTGGTGACCACTGGCTATGGGAGTAGAAGGACCCAGGAAGGAGCGGGCAGAAGATAGGACATGAACAAGTTGCTCACCCTCTCTGAGCTTCCATTTCCCTCATACATCAAATGAAGACAATGTTACCTATTTAACAGGATTACCACAGGGATTAAATAAATGTATTAAAACCCTCTAGCATAGTGGCACATAGTAGACAATATATGGAAACTCTCACTATTATTCCTAATTATTATTAACAACAATTACAATAGCCCTGGAAGGACTAAGGACTAAGCCCTAAACGACAGCTAGCCCACAAGGCTCAGCATCAGGAGAAGACATGCCTGGTGTTACACTATTGGCTTCACAGCAGAGCCGGGAATATAAACTCTTATTTTCCACCTCCTACTCTGTGGTATGTTTTTTTGTTTTGTTTTGTTTTCCTCCCACCGTACTGTTCTAAATGGTTGGAAGAGGCTCCCCTCCAAAAGATCAAGGTTAGCTTACCCATATTGTCAGCAGTCTTCTCCCAGTGTCAGCAATGAATAGGATTCTAAAACACACTGGAGGACTGCTTCCTTCTGCTCAATGTAAAAATTGCCCATATTCCTTAATCTGATCATTGTACCCCACCTCTCTTTATTAAAACAGAAAGCTCAGTGTATATAACTGAGTGAATAAACTTGCTATTTCTACAGATGCTGGGATTTTAACTGTATCACTTCCCAAGAGAACTAAATGGTAGACAGTAGCCTGATTATAATCAGAACAAACACAGCTGGATTTCTAAATGGTACAACTCCCTTAATGCCTCCACTGGGCTATACCTTTGCTATTGTTGTTGGGTTTCTTTAAAAGATGTTTATTATACTCAGTTGACAAACACAAGGGTAAAGCTTCTAATTCTGCAGGCCCCAAACCAGCCCCTCTTAAAAGCAACATAGGTGAGGTCAAAATAACTATGCTTGAGAAAGAACATGGGAGGCAACATGTAAAATAACAGTTCTTCCCGGCCGGGCGCGGTGGCTCAAGCCTGTAATCCCAGCACTTTGGGAGGCCAAGACGGGCGGATCACGAGGTCAGGAGATCGAGACCATCCTGGCTAACACGGTGAAACCCCGTCTCTACTAAAAAATACAAAAAACTAGCCGGGCGAGGTGGCGGGCGCCTGTAGTCCCAACTACTCGGGAGGCTGAGGCAGGAGAATGGCGTAAACCCGGGAGGCGGAGCTTGCAGTGAGCTGAGATCCGGCCACTGCACTCCAGCCTGGGCGACAGAGCAAGACTCTGTCTCAAAAAAAAAAAAAAAAAAACAGTTCTTCCCTTAAGCCAAGTAGAAATCTGAATGGTAGCAGAATATGCCAGCAATCAGTACCCAAATGGATATTATTAAATCTAAGAATCCTGAGTTTACTGCTGTTAAAATAACTGAGACTGCTTATTTGAGTCCATTAAATAATAATAATTTGAATCTATTTGTTCAGACTGGGATTTTTCATAAAACCAAATTAGAGTGGAATGGAGTTTTAGAGATTAGCTAGCCCTGTGGTCCTTAACTGTTTGGGAGGCATAGACCCCTTTATGAATCTGAATGAAACTATGTGCTTTCTCTCCAGGAAAAAAGTCACATATACAAAAAAATTTTACATAAAATTTCAGGGGCTTCAAAGAACCACTGTAACCTATTAATGGACCCAAGTTAAGAACCAATGTGCTGGACAAAGAAAATTAATTTGCCTGATTTCCTGTTGGAAAACAGCCTTATATTTTAAAATGTGAATTATGCATAATAACCCTAATTAATAAGAGCCCCATATACAAGTGTGCATATGGCACTATTTGGTTTAATATGCAATTTTACATATACATCTTCATATTCTTATAACTAATATAAGAATATGGACTAGACATGTAATAACTCCATTTTATAGGTTGGAAATCCAAGGTTTTGGGAAATTAAAGCTCAACAAACATTTAGAAAATCTACTATATATATCTACCTACCAACACTGAGTAAGGGGGCGGAGATACAGAGATGAACTCAAAACAGACCCTTGAGTTGCTTTCAGTCCTGTGAAGGGGACAGACATTCTCCACCCCATCCAAATCACATCATTTCTAGGTTACTAGAAACCTAGAGATGCCAACATAGAGCAAGGGAACATGGTGTGGGGCAGGTGGGATGGGGACTAGGCAGGGTGGCAAGGAGACCTAGCCTCACCTGCGGGTTTAGAAGAGGATCCCCAAGGTGTTCAGATAGCTTGTTGCAGGACCCAGAGCCTGAAAATGACCAACTAGGAACCGGAATCTAAGTATTCTAAGACTTCTCTATGGGCTGAGCTTCCCAAAGGCCTTTGCTATAGTTTGGATATTTGTCCCGGACCAAATCTCATGTTGAACTGTAATCCCCAATGCTGGAGGTGGGGCCTGGTGGCAGGTGTTTGGATCTTGAGGGCAGATCCCTCGTGGCTTTGTGCTATCTTCACAATAGTGAGTTCTCTGGAGATTTGATAACTTAAAAGTGTGTGGCCCCTCTCCCGCTCACTCTCTCTCTCCTGTTCCTGCTTTCACCACGTGATGTTGCAAGCTCCTGCTTCACCTTCCACCATGAGTAAAAGCTTCCTGAGGCCTCCCCAGAAACTGATGTCAGTACTATGCTTCCTGTACAGTCTGCAGAACTGTGAGCCAATTAAACCTCTTTTTTTTTTTTTTTTTTTTAGATGGAGTCTCACTCTGTTGCCCAGGCTGTAGTGCACTGATGCGATCTCAGCTCACTGCAACCTCCACCTCCCGGGTTCAAGAAGTTCTCCTGCCTCAGCCTTCTGAGTAGCTGGGATTACAGGTATGTGCCGCCATGCCCAGCTAAATTTTTGTATTTTTTTCTTTTTAGCAGAGATGGGGTTTCACCACCTTGGCCAGGCTGGTCTTGAACTCCTGATCCACCCACCTTGGCCTCCCAAAGTGCTGAGATTACAGGCGTGAGCCACTGCACCCAACATAAACCTATTTTCTTTATAAATTTTATTTTTATTTATTATTATTATTATTGTTATTTTTTCAGATGGAGTTTCACTCTTGTTGCCAAGGCTGGAGTGCAGTGGTGCAATCTTGGCTCACTGCAACCTCTGCCTCCTGGGTTCAGGCGATTCTCTTGCCTCAGCTTCCCAAGTAGCTGGGATTACAGGCATGCACCACCACACCTGGTTAATGTTGTATTTTTAGTAGAGATGAGGTTTCATCATGTTGGTCAGGCTGGTCTCAAACTCCTGGCCTCAGGTGATCCACCTGCCTCAGCCTCCCAAAGTGCTGGGATTACAGGTGTGAGCCACTGAGCCCAGCCAAACTTTATATATACACACACACACACACACACACACACACACATTTTTTGAGACAGGATTTCACTTTGTTGCCCAGGCTAGAGTGCAGTGGGGCGATCACAGTTCACTGCAGTCTTGACCTCCCAGGCTCAGGGGATCCTCCTACCTCAGCCTCTCCAGTAGCTGGGACTATAGGTGTGTGCCACCACACTCAGCTAATTTTTTTTTTTTTTTTAATAGAGACGGGGTCTCACCACATTGCCCAGGCTGGTCTTCGAACTCCTGGGTTCAAGTGATCCTCCTCCTCAGCCTGCCAAAGTGCTGGGATTACAGGCATGGGCCATCATGCCTGGCCTTCTTTATAAACTATCCAGTCTCAGGTATTTCTTTATAGTAATGCAAGAATGACCTAATACAGCCTTGCAACTAGACAGGGCTGAAAAATCACTCCTGGAGACACAGCTTCAATCACATCAGGAATATAGAAAATGTCTAGCTCTTCCATTTTTAATAAAAGTCACTCTCAGAACATGCTCAGTACATACAAATTTGCTTTAGCACATGACAGTTAATTAGCCATGACTCAACTTAAACATGAGATAATTCAGTAGGTAAATCTGAAACACTTCCTTCCTACTAGTGATCATGTTACTATACTCAAATGTTCCCCCTCCACACTTCTCAATTTTCTAATCTTGCTTCCTTTGTGTTTTGCTTTGGAGCTAGGTATTTATCTCTTTTCTTTCCTGCTATGCTGGTAATCAGGGCCTCTGAATGGCTCGGCAGAATAAAGAAAACAAAAGTGATTCTTAGAGGGGCCATACAACTTTCTTGTAAGTACAAAGGCACATTTCTACTACAGTTTCACCGTCTGTATTAAAGATGTCTGGGAAAGGAATAATAAGTGTGTGGTGGGGGTTGGAAACAGCTACTTGGACTGACACAGAAAGAACTGTGCAGGACAGCTATATTTTAAATGTCTTTTTCTTCTGTCTTCTTCTCTCTCTGACCTCCCGCTGCCAGCCGCCCACTCCCCTATCCATTCTACCCCCCAAAAGGCCCTGAGCATTTTGGAAGCAAGATGAATTATTTCCCTTTTCAGAGTCTCTAGAGCTATTTTTTAAAGCATTGTATTTAATGATTTGCAGTGCTCACATTATATTTGAAAATCATTCGGTTTTCAGTTCAATATGATTTTTTAAAGTTTGTCGAATGCTTTAATTTTTCATGACGTCTACAGGATGTAATTTTCTGTGATAATATATGAGAGTATCATGTAAGGCACAGAAGAGTTTTGATTTACAAAATTGACTTCCAAGTAACTTTTCAGGACTATATATGTTATACTATGTCAGACCTACCTACAGAAGGCCTAAATAACAGTGCTAATGATAATAATAAAACCTCATGTTTATATGACAACTAAAGCATTATCTTATTTGAGTTTCGTAACAATTTTTTTTCGAGATGGGGTCTCGCTCCGTCACCCAGGCTGGAGTGCAGGGGCATGATCTCGACTCACTGCAACCTCTGCCTCCCAGATTGAAGTGATCCTCCCACCTCAGTCTCCCAAGTAGCTGGGACTACAGGAATATGCCACCGTGCTCAGCTTATTATTATTATTATTATTATTATTATTATTATTATTATTATTATTGGTAGAGATGGCGTTTCGTCATGTTGCCCAGGCTGTTCTTGAACTTCTGAGCTCAAGCAGTCCGCCTGCGTCAGCCTCAGAAAATGCTGGGATTACAGGCATGAGCCATCATGCCTGGCCTGAGTCTCATAACAATTTGAAATTTAGGTAAGATTAGAATTATCTCCATTTTATAGATGAAGAAAATGAGGCCCAGACAGGTTAAGTGGTTAGCTCAAGGTCACACACCTTGCACATGACATAAACAGGACAAGAAATCAAAGGTAAAAGTTTTCCACACGTGCCTAAACCCCTAGGATAAAAAATATCACAGCTCTCTCACCTTGACTTAAAAGTACTAACAACGGCTTGTGAAAAATGAAAAGCCTTGAAGGAAGGCAGAATAAAAATCTGAGAGACAATCACTGATCTTTTATCTTCTAGACTTCAAGCTGAATCAAGTTCTTCAAAGAAAACCCAATAAAGCCCAGACATTTTCATCATAACAAAATAAATAATTCAGTCGGGCTTTAGAGGGCTCCTGCATTTTGATTGGCTATTTGATATATTTGTGACTTAGCCACCACTAAACTGATTAAAGCTAACCTGATTGACGCAGTGATGTTGACAGAGCCTCTGACACTGACAGTTATGAATGGAAAGTGTAAATAACAATAAATAACCTGGAGCTTCCACATTTACTCCTAATGGAGAATTTAGCACTTTCAAAAGTCAAACGCCTGATAGGCTAAAAATTACAGCCTTTGGTCTATCTGGCGCCAAAGAAACTGCTGAAATTCATCACCCCTCCTCTCTTTAGGAAGATATCCACAGAGCCTCGGGTTCTTCCAGGCAGACAGACAGACAGGTTTGATTTTTTTTTTTTTTTTTTTTTTTTTAACACTCAGACTCTTTGAGCTGCAAGGGGCTGTAGAAATTATCTGGTCTAACCCCACATCTTATATATGGGAAAACCAAAGCTCAGAGAAATGAAATTGATTGTCCAAGGTCATCCAGTGAGTCATGATGGCATCAGAGCCACAATCCATGTCCTCTTACTCCCAGTCTAATATTCTTGTCACCAGACCCCACAACAGGGAAAAGTCTCCACCTGACACACACAGCACATGTGCACACACAAAGACACACACATACGCATCCATTCTTAATTATAATAAACCTACAAAGATAATTGAAGCTATATTCTCTGGGCTAAATTTCTATTGGTGTCAATAGAAATAGATTTGAGGCAGACTCTCAGATAGAAAATTGTATGCATTTTTTCAACTTCAAGTCCATCTTGTGATTACAAATTAATACCCCTATTTTAAACCACATCTGAAAATAACTGTAGAGAGCATGCACACACTCTTTGGTTCATCATCAGCATTGCTTTGAATGTGTACAGTACAATTTTATTGTTGTAAAAAAAACCTACATGTATAAAATATGCAGGAAAAAAATGAGAAAGCCTACTGTCACCATAGTGATCTCTGGATGTTAGGATTCTGGGTATTTTTATGTTCTATTTTATATTTATCAGAACTTAGTAACTTCTCTTCTAAAACAAACACCTATTATTTATGTAGTAAAGTGTCCTTATCAGCAGGACAGCAGAAGAAGAACAATATTAGAAATGTTGTAATAAAATATTTAGACATATAAACTCTTGGTATTTTTCAGGCTCCATAATAACTTCACAATATCAACTCATGGTCAACTAAGCTTATAACATAAAACATGTTCAATACGAATTTCCCTCCTGGGAAACTGAAAAGACTTATAGACCCAACGATCATCTCTTTCCATGTGCATATTTGGCCCACAGAACAGGTAGACCATTTTATGAAGTTACTGTCCCCAGATGGCTGCTCATTCAAATTCAGGAACAACTAGCTCAACAAACAGGATGTTTTCCTGGATCTTCACTAAGCCAAATTGATGAAGGGAAGGATGGTGAAGTGGGATTTATAACTACTTTCCAAAAATAACAAACACAAGCTAACATTCATTGAGCACTCACTATATACTAGGCACCACCCTAAATTCAGTTTTATATGCATCATATCATTTATTCCTCACAAAAAAACCATGTAAGGTTAGGTCCTATTATTGTTTTAGAGATGAACAAATTGGGAGTTAGAGAGGTTTGGTAGACTCCCCCAGGTAACAAGATTCAAACCCAAGTCAATTTATTCCAGAATCTGTTCTCTTAAACACTACACTGCCTTTTATTATTTTTCCATACCTAGAGTAACTTAAACTCACTGCTAATAAAGTGTTTGCAAGTAGAGGTTCTATCAGGTTTGCTTTAATAAGCAAAGCTCATTGTAATTAGCAGCCTCAATTAATGGGCTTGCTCAAGTCCTTCAAGCAAGTTAAACATGACTTCCTGCAATCTTATATACACTATTAATTTGTTAGCAGATTCTTTCTTCATAAATGGGATGAAAGTAAACTTCAGCCCAAGTCAAACTATCACAATATTCAAATTAACAGAGCCCAAGTTAATGAGAGTTCACTCTAGATCATTAATTTTTACAAAATATTTACCTCCTGCCTTGAGTTCACTTCTGCCATTTCAGCATTTATTGCCTGTATAGTTAATGTACAAACATATGTTTGCATTGTTACAGTTTTCACATAAAAGACTTCTGACTGCCTTCAAAAGAAGAAGAAAAAGCCCAACTATGGTCCTGCTTAATTGTGAGACATTTCTAACATAGTCTCTAAAGATCTGGGCTTTCACAATTTGTTGAAAATCTCATCTGGCACCAAGTAAATGTACAATAGGAGAAAATACTCAAGTTGGCGTATGTAACAAAAACTTCCATTCAATTTTCTTAAATAATTCTCCTTTCTTAAGCAAAGTTTAATGTTACAGGATTTGGGTGCCTGAATTAGTAGCTACCCCCACCTCACTCCCCAAAACAAATAAGCATAATTACATTGCTTTCTACTAGGTCACCTCTCTCATGTACATCCTACTAGCTCAAGTTCCAGACCAGCTACTGGCTCCTTATGTTGATTAGGTCAGGTCACTGTCTAAATTCTTCCATGTCTACATTCAGACAGTAGAGAAAATAACAATCGTGCCACCAATTTTCAACTGGAAATGATTGAAAATACAATTATTGTATGCAAGGCACATTGAAATCCTTTAAGGAAAACTGCAGTGTATATAAATTATAATTGATTATACCTTGAAAATATTGAATATTTCTATTACTGTCTTCTTTACATGTCTAGTATAGTGTATATAAGCAAAAATAAGAGCTTCAGGAGTCTAGTTCAGTGTTTACTCTAAGTAGACTTCATGAGCAAGGAAATGACAGACCCACATGTTCCTCTAACATTACAGTGGCTACATTTTAACTAGGCCAAGAAAGAGAGGCCCTGTGTGGTATGGCTAACTACTTATGGGAGTAATTTCTCCATATGACTATAGCAAATTTATTTCAGTTCCAGATATCACTTTCCCCATTAACTCAGGAGACCAAAGGAGCATAACTGCTTTCCTTTCATCCCTGTCGAATGCTGCAAGTTTCTCAGGAAGCAAATACTATTTAAATCATTTTCATAATTCTAAAATGCCTGTAAGACAAGTCTAGGGTCTAATTATACCACTTAAATTTGTTGAAGATGTTTGGGTTTTTCTTTTTTTAATTTCAATAACGAAAGAGCCCAAGGGTTTAAAGCCCTAATAATCTAATAAACTTTGCTAAGTGAACATTGTAACAGATACGCCTGGATGGGATTTTGTAAATACCAGACAATTTCCCCTGATCTTTATCAGGGAAAAGAAGCCTAAATCTTTGGCAGGAAGAAATTAAATGTAGTGCAAAATAATAACATCTGGCCAGATTGTGTTTGTCAGGGTAGCAGCCCCTTTAGATGTCAGGCTGAAAAGTACTAAAATGAACTCTGAAGGGTGTGTGTGCGATTCTTTATGAGGCAATAGGAAAGGCTGCCACCCTGCCATAGAATACTCAGGGTACAATTAACTCACCCTAGTATGTCCCTACAGAGAATTGTTTCATATCAATGGAATTTGAAGCCTTCTGCCAAATAAAAGTTTGGGGCCATTCTTGGGGTGTTTTGTTTATTTCTCCATTACTGTACAGATTCCTAACAGCACTTTCTATTTTCAAAACCATCTATGATCATTTTAAGGAGTTTTAAAGCTTATTTTTATCTTCTAACTCCAAGGGAGACCATGTGGCTCAATGAAAAGGGCAATGACTTTGAAGTTAGAAACTTAATGCTGCCACTTGCTGGTTACATGGGCCTTGGACAAATTGCTTAATAGCTCTTAACCCCAGTTTCAACATCTGTAAAATGGGGATAATAATACCTAATTGTGTTATTACCATTACGAAGATTACTCAAGTCTAGCACATAGTACACTTTTAGTAAGATTAGTTAACTTTATTTCTCCTTCACTGAAGTAATCCGGGTAAGTTAAAATGTCTAACCTCACCAACCTTCCAGAGGTCTCTGACCTTCAAGAAGGCTTAATTTTTTGCAAGTTTACACTATCTTCTCCTCCCATCAAAACAAAAACAAAAAAACCTCAAGGTTATATTTGAAATAATATGTGCGTCATTTAAGCCTCTTCTTCCACTATAAGCCATCTCAACCATCTGGCAGAGATTGCCAGAAAGAACATACTTTGTTTTCCACTAATGATTACTTTGATGCATGAGATACTTTAATTGTTTTTCCTGTCTCTCTGTTTTTTTTTTTTTTTTTTTTTTTAATCTGGCATTTAGAGAGGGAGAACTATGGTCATCTCACAATTTTTTAAAAGGTTTTCCTAATAAACAACTCTTTCCAGAAATTGTACCACGAAACAATGCTAAGCCACTGATTTATCTGACAGGCCAGTATATCTGTTTCAAATGTTAATTGCTAGAAAGAGTACTGTTTTTCCAGGCACCAAAGAAGAGGAGTGTGGATAGCAATCTTTGGGGTTTTCCCCCACCTACTACTCTGTTGGTAGAACAAGCACTTTGGCCTCACTGACTGGGTTTCTTAAGCTACCCTTCAAGGACTGGGGCATGTAGGAGTAAACACACACATTACATCAAAGAATAGTTCCAGGGCCCATTTCCCCATCTGGGAAGGATGCCCAGAATCCACACTCCAGGCAAAGAGACTGGTGGCAGGCTACATTTCACCACCCTCTAGAGCACTTTTCCAGCTACCAGGGCACAGGCTCCAGTGCATTTCTAGACCAAATTACTTCCTACTAAAAGGCCAGAAAGGTTTCAGATCCAGAGGAAGAAAGGCAATGCTGATAGAGTACAGACTGATAAGTCTCAAGGGACAACTGAATAACAACTACAATAGTCATTAAAACTTTCAAAGCATTTTCATATATATTACCTCTTTTGATCCTCAAGAACTCCAGCAGGTTGGCAGGTCAGGTGTTACCATCTTGCATATAAGAAAACAAACTTAGAGACTTTGAATTACCTACCTATTTCCACACAGCTGGTGTCAGAATAGGAAATAGAACACATCTTTGACTCATGCTAAGGCCAATATCAATTAGTAAAGAATCAAAGAATATATTGGAAACCAAATTAAGATATTGATACATTTGATTGAAAGTATTTTTAAAACCCCACAAAAAACCAAAAACTTGAATTAACAAATCAGTTAAAGCAACTTATACAAAATGGGCTAGCATTCTGAATATACAAAGAACTGTTTGTTACAAATCAGTAAGAAAAGGACAACTAGTAAGGGACATGGTATACTTAAATTTTTCCAAATGAAAGAATATTAGTGAGAAAAATCACAAAATAAAAGGTACAAATGATCAACAAATCTCACTGGCAACCAAAGAGTACTATTTTTTTCACCCAAACTGGGATTATGATAAAATGGCAAGGGGCAAATAGGAAAATGGACATTCTTACACTGCTAATCTCCATTTCACATTGTATGCCTGTATCAAAACATGTAACGTACCCCATGAATATTTACACCTACTAATGTACCCACAAAAATTAAAACTTAAAAAGTTTTTAAAAATAAGTAAAGTGAAAGCACATACAAATTTTATGGAAATCAAATAGGCAATAAATGTGAGAAACCTTAAAAACTGCATAGCCTCTGACCCAGTGATTCCACTTCCAGGAATTTATCCTGAGGAAATCATTAAGGATGTGCATAAATATTTAATTACATGAACATTATTTAGTTCACTGTGGCTTACGAAAAGCAACCTACATTTCCAACAATAGAGAGGGTTAGATTAATAACATATGAAATATCCACAGTACTAAGTAAAGGGTAGCCCCTAGATACTATATTTATATTGTGTTACAGAAACATATTATTGACATGGAAAGATGGCTACATGAAAAATCAGTATAGTCAATTTTTTAAAAACTATACATACACATATGTATGAATAAAAAGTATGCAAGATGATATGTCAAAATGTTAACAGTAGTTATCCTCTAGTGGGTAGAATCAGGGTCATTTTATTTTCCACTTTTTTTATTTCTTTGTGGTTTCTTCATTTTCTCTAATTAAAAAAGAAATACTTATTTGTGTAGTAAAAACTTATTTTAAAAAAAGATTATCCTGAAATAAATACTGCTGTATTACTTTCAAGGTCTCACATAATCAGGAATAAATAAACAATCCATTGGTCTCTAGAAACCTGCCTTAACAAATAGATAACAATACTTTCTAATGAACCTATTATTGATTTTTTAATGCACACTAAAAATTTTATTTAAAAACTTATTCTTTTAAATTGGTTAATGATTCCTCTCTACAATTTTGTTTAAACTATTCATTGATTTGACAAGTCCTTTTTTAAACTTGAGTCAATCTTAATCCCACCTGTGTCTGATCAAATTCCTACACCCATGTCAAATCCCAATTTATTAGAGTCGATAAAGGAAGAACAACTATAAACAGATATAAGAATGAGAACCTTAACCATTAACTTTGAAGAGTAGCAATAGTTGCAATTTATTAAGCACCTATTCTATACCAAGCAATATGGTAAATGTTTGACACAATTTATAGTTCACTTTCACAGCAGTGCTGTAAGATTGTAATTATTATCCTCATTTTGTAAAAGGGGGTTACATAACTAGTGAGTAACAAGAGTATCTGAATACAGGACTATTTGACTCAAAAGACTATCTATTCTGACATTGTGCCTTCCACTAAAATATCAAATATAAAACTCTAAGGAAAGGTAAGGTTATGTGACTAGTCTCCAAATTTGATGCACTAGCAACAATATTGAGAGAGAACACATAGCACTATAGGAGAATAGCACAATTTAATTTCAGCAGTCTTGGATCTAGCAACTCAACTATTTAGCTTTGGGTTAAGTTGCCTACATTACTAAACTCTCTTAGTTTTAGTTTCCTTATGGGATTAATACCACCTTTTTGAAGGGAAGCTGTCAAGATCCAAGTAAATACAAGTATGTCTGCTTGCTACAAGGCTTTCAAGAAAAGCGAGCTTCTCTTCCCTTCAAGTTCTTGTGAAAGGGTGGTAGGACACACAAGAATGTATTTGGACAAGCTGACAGGTTCTTATTCACAAGGTGCAAATCTGTGGCACTGAATCTTGTTCACAGTGTTCTGGGAAGAGCCTAGGTCATGCTGGAAGAAAAAACAACCAGCAAGCCTCGGAGTTATGAGGCCAGAAGCTGAGGCAGAGGCTTAGAGAAACAGATGTTCCATCTCAATGGGCAAGAAAAACCCCATTATCCAGACTTTTAAGATCTTATGTATGAGCAGCTTTTAAAACCTAGAAGTAAATGCTGCAGGCAACAGGACCTATCTTTTCTTCTCTGTTTGGTCATACTGGCAGTTGTTGCAGGGGAAGGGGAACAGTTAGGAATCTATTTCTATCAATACTACTTATTCTAATTTCGTGTGAGAGTGTATGTATATATATATGTGTTCATTCAAACATTTACTGAGAGTTTACTGTCTCACCTGGGAACAGAGGGATATGGTAGAATAGACACAAGGCCTATCCACAGAAAGCTCATTCTTTAGTAAAGGATACCCATGTTAATTAAATAACCATACATACTCATGTACCACTGCAACCTGATGAGTGCTAGAAAGGAAAAGCACAGGTTCCCAGGAGAGGGAAGAAATGCAATCCAATAATGACATTTCAGTTAATTGGGTTCAGAACTATATGCTAAAGAACTTTTACCAAAGGAGAGGAGTGTCATAAGCATAACAATTTCCTTTCAACATTTTTGTTCTCCTTCCTCTCTTGATGTAATCCAGTGGAATTAGTCTCCCTTTGCTGGTTAGATCTAAAGGCTACATTAACTCATTCAGACCACTAGGGGACCATTTAGAAACTGTATACTGTATAGTTTTAAATATACACATACACACAGAGAGAGAAAAGAAAACACACAAAAATGTTACAAGTGGTTATCTCTGAATGATAGGATCATGAGTGGGTATTTAGCACATTTTGACATTAATTATATTAAAACATAAAAAATTATTTTAAAATATATATATGACAGATATGTGACATTCATTACTGTAAAGCAAAGATATTATATTTCGCCGGGCGCAGTGGCTCAAGCCTGTAATCCCAGCACTTTGGAAGGCCGAGACGGGCAGATCACGAGATTGAGACCATCCTGGCTAACCCGGTGAAACCCTGTCTCTACTAAAAAAATACAAAAAACTAGCCCGGCGAGGTGGCGGGCGCCTGAGTCCCAGCTACTCGGGAGGCTGAGGCAGGAGAATGGCGTAAACCCGGGAGGCGGAGCTTGCAGCAGTGAGCTGAGATCCGGCCACTGCACTCCAGCCTGGGCGACAAAGGGAGACTCCGTCTCAAAAAAAAAAAAAAAAGATATTATATTTCATACATAAGTATGTTTATAAATACACAAGAGGGAATAATAAAAACAATGGCTACCATGCGTTTGATTCCTGTGGGCCAGCATAGAGCTGAGTTCTTCACAGCACTCATCTGATTTAATTTTCTTTAATGAATGGCTCAGAGAGAAGTGGCCTGCCCTTGGTCACAAAGAGAGGAAAGGGCAGAGTTGGGACTTAGACACCAGCCTGCCTGAAGCCAGATCACATGGCCATCACACTATGCCCCTTGCTGCCTCCTAGGTGTTTGGCCCTTTCAAGAGAGAAGTCTAAGTGAGAGACTACAGGTGTAGACAAGGAGTCCAGAAAGGCTGGTATCTAACAGGCAATTAATAATTTGAATTTGGCCAGCCAGGCATGGTGGCTCACACCTGTAATTTTAACACTTTGGGAGGCCGAGGCGGGCAGATTGCTTGAGCCCAGGAGTTTGAGACCAGTCAGGGCAACATGGCGAAACCCCATCTCTACAAAAAAATGCAAAAATTAGCCCTGTGTGATGGCACGTTCCTGTAGTCCTAGCTATTCAGGAGGCTGAGGTGGGAGGATCCCTTGAGCCCGGGAGGTGAAGGTTGCAGTGAGTCAAGATAGTGCCACGGCACTCCAGCCTGGGCAACAGAGAGAGAACCTGTCTCAAATAATAATAATAATAATAATTTGAGTTTGAGTTTAATTGAGAAAAAGATGTACACTGATTTACCCAACTCCCTCCTCCGTTCTTCTCCTTGATCAACAGTATGTCTATCTGGAGAATTCATACAGCCAGTCTCCTCCAAGAACCTCTACCCTCTGGTTAGAGTTAATGTCTTCCAACCCCACACTACCATCTTTATGTGAATTTTCATACAAAAATTAGCCAGGTGTGATGGCGGGCGCCTGTACTCCCAGCTACTTAGGAGGCTGAAGCAGGAGAATCGCTTGAACCCAGGAGGCGGAGGTTGCAGTGAGCTGAGATCAGGCCATTGTACTCCAGCCTGGGTGACAGAGCGAGACTCCGTCTCAAAAAAAAAAAAAAAGAAAAGAAAGAAAAAAGTTACTTTTCTGTTAAACAATGAAACTTCAGCTATAGGGACCCTGCACTTGTACAGCCTGTCACAGAAGAGCCATGAGCATTTTGTATTTTTTATTGTCTTCTTTTTCTTAAAGAAGGTCCCCCAATTATATAAGTTTTGAGCACTACAAAACCTGGATCCACCTGTACTCCCCTTAGAAAACTGCTAAGGTTTTTTCTTACATTTCTCTTAGGATGTCTTGTACCCAAGTTATTTGTATACAAATGTCTAGGTTTCTGAATTTTGATCTACTTGAAGATAGGCATGAGGTAGTTTTTCTCTTTGAATCCCCCACGGTACCTGCCTTTAGACATGCTCAGCCAATGTTTTTTAAATTAAATACAATAGAGTTCCCTTGCAAGGAGGACAGCTAGAATTGAGGAGACTGCTTATGACCATGCGATAAAATACACAGAGGCTGTATAACACATACAGCACTGTTTTAAGGGCACAGGCTATGGAGTTGTACTTCCTGCATTCAGTTCTTATCTCTGCCATCTACTGGGTGCTACTTTAAACAAGTCACCTAATCTCTTTAAGCCTCCATTTTGTCAGTGATAAAATGAGACTAATGAAAGTACCCACCTCCTAGGGCTGTTGTGAGGTTTAAATGAGTTAAGTAAAACACTTGAGAACAGAAAACTTCTCATTCATCTCTCTCCAATATAGTACATGTTCAGAAGGAGGTTTCTTTTTTTTTTTTTTTTTTTTTTTTTGAGACGGAGTCTTGCTCTGTCGCCCAGGCTGGAGTGCAGTGGCCGGATCTCAGCTCACTGCAAGCTCCACCTCCCGGGTTTACGCCATTCTCCTGCCTCAGCCTCCCGAGTAGTTGGGACTACAGGGGCCTGCCACCTCGCCCGGCTAGTTTTTTTTAGTGGAGACGGGGTTTCACCATGTTAGCCAGGATGGTCTCGATCTCCTGACCTCGTGATCCGCCTGTCTCAGCCTCCCAAAGTGCTGGGATTACAGGCTTGAGCCACTGCGCCCGGCCCCAGAAAGGAGGTTTCTAATCCTCACCCAAGCCCTCAGCTTTCTTCTCTCCATACCAGCCTGCCTACCCCCACCCAGACTAATTCAAACCCTGTCAAAATGCCCCCTAGAGCCTGCATTCTTAATCATTACACTCCATTGCTGAACTGGGAAGCAAGGGAGGCTAAAGGCATGAAACCCAGGTATACATTTGCTGGTAGTCTAGATGTTAGCTGATGGAGCCTGGAACTGAAATCAGAGAGGAACTAAAGTCAAAAGGCATCTGCATATGATAAATGAGATAACTGAGACCCATAGGGGGTCTCAGTTGGAATGTAGGAAAATGACGTGGGAAGGATGCAGGAAGAAATGAGACCTGGTGACTGAAAAGTACAATGAAGGAAAAGGAGCAATACAGGTGCCTCAGCCCCTGGAAGCATCTCAGTCAATAGAAGGAAAGAGGCTTTTAATTTCTATGTTACCACTTCCAGCTTAGAGGGAAATTGTTTCTACCTCTACTCTACTGACAAGAGAATTCAAATCTCTCAAACATATGCTTCATTACTCCAATATCAGGTACTTCAACTCAGTGAGACAGAAAGAAGAGGAGGAACATATGTTTTCAGAAAGCAAACAAATCCCACTTTGGGGGCTGGTGGGGAGGTAGAGAGTAAGCACTCTAGGCAAAAGTGGTGTTTTTCCTGGAAGCTTCTAGAGGGCAGGGACACTGTCCTTTAATGTGCTTTGTTGATCCCACTAGTGAGAAAGGTGGGCAGTGATGATGACAGCAAGAGGAGGTGAGTTCAGAGCCCTGTTAAATCAAGGGCATGAGTTCAGGACCTTGTTCAATCAAGGGCGATGGGCTGGGGTAAAAGAGTTCATCTGCATAATCTCCTCACCTCATGGTTGGCCCCAGAATGGTCTCCGGCTGCACATTGAGTCATTTTTCTAAGCTCTTTTCATTAAACAGTTTTCAGCCTAATGACTGACTTCTAAATCAATAGAGGGCCCAGGAAAGGTTTATAACTCCCCCAGCCTCTGGCTCTACTAAAGCCATAGAATTTTTAGACCGAATTTAATCCAAAAGTTTTTACTTTAAAACTGAAATGGCTTTAAACACTCAGTTTCCAGTTGGTTTTCCAATAACCCTAATAATTAAAGAATTGCATTTTAAAAAACTTTGTAACCAAAATATGCCTTTGAGTTGGTGCCATAAAAGTCCACTAATTAAAGCCAGCATCTTCTGGGCTCTGATGAGAAATTCACCCTTTTATAATGGGATTACTAGAGCTTTGCTGTACAGATGAGCGGTTTGATTAATAATTTACATTTTTGAGGATATATAACTTCACTCATGGCCGTGGTTTGAGTTCCTAAAATTATTAATCAAGTTACATTTGATTAGACATCAATGTAATTATTCTCTCCCATACATTATTTTTAACCAAGAAAGGGTTGTGACAGACTGGCGGGCAGTTAGAGTTGGGGATGCAGTGGGGCTCAGCCTGCACAGAGCTGGAGTGTGGGCAGAACTGTCAGGCTAGTCAGGAGGAAAGAATTGTGAAATGGAGAAAAACAGCTCAGTACTCACTTAAAATCCCCACTACATAATAAAAACTAAATTAGCAAATGATTGAATCTCAAAAACATGTTTATCAACATTCAAGCAATTATTGAGTCACATATTAACTGTGAAGGAAAAAAGCTTTGTTTGAATAATGTCCCTAAACAGTTATTTCAAGCAGAAATGACTGGAGAAGTTGCTATGAGCTGACAGAAAAGGGTATTCTAACCAAGGTCAATTTTATTTAGGGGGAGTGGGAGAGACAGGAATCTGACAGAAGAGAGTCTAAAAACTGCCAAGAGCTGATGGAAACAGAAAATAAGGGAGAGAAACAACAGAGGAAGCACAGAAACATTGCCCTCCCCCGCATTCAGAGATGTCTTTTTCATCTCCACAGAAAGCAGGTAGAAGAAAGCAAGCTTGCCAATACTGAGTGAGGATCAACTGAAGATCTCCAGACTTATACCAACCTTTTCCTCCTCTCTGCCATAACAGTGTGGACCAAAAAATGCAATTAAAATATGGCCTGAACCGACAAACCCTTCCTGACCTAGCCGCTTATTCGTATATGAAATACACCAGATACTAGCCAGAAGAGAAGCTTCAGGAAGCTGAAAAAAGGATTACTCCTGGCAGTATTGACACTCAAACAGTACAGCTTCACATCCAAGAGTGCATAAAATAAACCCCTTTCTCAAAGAGTGTTTTGCCTAAGTACTCTTTCGTCTGTACACTGGAGCTGTTTGCATATATATCATCTATAAGTGGCAAAAGTTGTTGAAGTACAACATGAACTCCAGCCTTGTCGAGGTTAATGTCTGTAATGATAATGCATCATTTATTTGGCACCACCTGGGGTGAAGCGGTCCACATAAATGAGCTGTCTAGATAATGCATGCATATAGTGTTTTACAGTTTTCAAGATACTTTCACATTCATTATTTCTACTTTACAAAAGTAAGCAGGACTGCAATTTCTATGTCCATTTTGCAGATAAGAAAACTGAGGCTATTGGAATCTAAATAACTGCCCCAAATCATAAAGCTCATAAATGCAGATCTAGAATTTGAACTTAGATTTTCTGACTCCAAGTCCAGTGTTTCTTTCACTGATCTTAAGCACTGAGGAAATTCATTTTAGCCATTTAAAATGGAAATATTAAGAAAAGGACAGTGAATGTAAGTTGAACTTTCCTTATTTACTTGTAACCACACTGTGAACACTGGACCTAATGTAATACAAGAGCCACTGTGACCTGCAGGAGTATGATCCTCTATTAAATGTCCCCAAGTGCCACATTTAGTGAGTTCTTGGATCCCCCCTAGAAAGCCAGAAAATCAAGTGTGTGAAGACTACACATAAACATGGAACAGTAGTAGGCTCTAAGCAAGGACCCAAAAACCTTTCAGATGAGGTGATTTCCTGCTTAACCACTATTTTTCCTTTCCGATGAAGAGAGTTCAAGTTGTGGGATAGGCAACTTCCAAAAAAAGCAAGGTATTGCTGCATATAAAAGAGTCTATTATCACTCAAAGTCAGTGGTACCTTGGGGAAGACTAGAATTATCCAACATCTGGAAAAGACCTGGATGTACCCGAAATATTTCTTGATAGTACAAGGCTGAAAATCATAATAAAATTCTACAAAGAAAATAGAACTCAAGGTTTGAAGGTATAGAGGTGGTAGTGAGATGATGAAAAATTCAGAATTCTATTCCATTTTTCTTCACAAGAACCACAAATTCAACTTCTCAATTTTGTTTTACCTCAAGTACATTCAGAACAAGCAAAGCCATGTCATATGATGGCTCAGAAGAAGCTGTGGCATCAATGAGTTTCCTCATCTGTAAAATGGAGATAATTACAGTACAGACCTCATAGGGCTACTGGTAAAATTAAATGAGATAATTATGTAAAAGTAAGCATCATATAGTAGGCACTTAATAAATCTTCACTATTATTATCATCATAATTATTATAAGGTGGGGAGAAGAAAAAGAAAAAGAGAAAGGAAAATCTACTTTTAGTGGAGTTTTTCAGAAAGAATTAATTAAGCAGAAACAAAAAGTGATTGTGCTGCCTCATTTTACTAAGCACATCTAAGTAAATTAAATTTAGGAAACGAGGCAATGCAAAGATTGAAAATAAAGAACAACTTTTTTAAATGCTTCAATCATTATCAAAACAACATTAGCAATAGAGCACTCCAACCACTGTAGCAAAGGGCCCCAGGCACATTTATAAGGGCAAAGGCTTCCTGCAAATGAAGACATAAAATCCAAATCAAGGCAGTAAGGACTGCTCGTGGAACTGTGCACATATTTGCAGAAAGCACTCACTGCTTAAATACCCTCAATGTGGACTAGTGAAGGAATACTAAAGAGATTGTGGATCTAGGCCAAGATCAAGATGAGCTTTCTTCAACTTCATGTGATGAAGAAAATAGCTAGCAAAAGCTGTCATATCAAATTTCATATGAGTGAAGTACTGGGATGGTTTTCTCACTAATTTGGTCTACCAGAATATTGGGGGGGGGATGTATTTTAGGGGAAAAACAATTGTGTCTCTTAATTTCAATTCATTGGAATAATAAACGGTCATAAGAAAGAAAAAAGTGGATGCTCTCTTTTTCTTAGCAATTAATAATACATTATCTTGTAGTGGTCCCCAGTTTGAAGTCCTGTCTCTACAAACGTTTGTTACAAAAGGATTTAGGTGCAATGTCTTCTGCAACACTGTACAAGTGCCTTGAGGTCTGGGATCATGGTTTATTTATCTTTGTGAGGTTTATTTTTTCTAAAAGTGAGGCAGGAAAAGAATGAGAAGAGGGAGTGAAACAAGATAAAGAATGAGTACAGATGGTGACAAGGTAAAGGGCACTAGCAATAATGAGCTCAGACATCATTTCATTGTCTCCAAGTTCCTTTGCTAGGGTTGTCCTTCTGTCTATCCCCACAATTCAAGAAAGTGTATGTGTGTGTAAGTGAAAGAGAGACAGAGAGAAAGGGAGAGAGAGATACAATTAGTAGATGCTGCTCCATTTTCTACCCTCTGTTCGCAGTACTAGTATTCAGCCTCCAAGCTACAGCAGGCTTATCTGGAAGCTAATCCAACCAAAATCTTGTCAGAACTTCTTTTCTCTCCTAGTCTCACATTTTTGCAGATCTAGAAAACACAGTATGCAAAGTGCAGAACTGGACAGAGGTGTAAATACTGACAGCCCAGGCCCTCAGATAGATAACCATGTCAGCTACTATGCACGTTAAAATACCAGTATGATCACTCTACCACTCCGCTCCAATCAGACAAGGATTATAAGGTAACATCTGTAAGCTTGGATATTCTGGGAATTAAACAAATCACTAATACTCTGTTCTAAAAAGGGACCTTGATTCCCCAAAGAGTAAGACTCAGCTCTCTGCTTCAACTCAATTCTCATGTCACATCATTTCTTCTCACCCCACTTTCATCCAACAGATCAACTCCAAAACCAATCTAAGAAGTTCATGAATGCTACATGTATTTTTAAAATCTGCCTAAATTATTCATTCTATCACCAAATTGTTAGTCTCAACAAACTCTTCACAAAAGTCTGACTGCATAAATAGGTTAACAAATACTTCAAGCTTATATGTTATATTTCATATAATCAACCTAACATCCCCTGAGGCTTTGACCCAAGAAACTGTTGTGAATGTAGGCTTTATTCACTAATCTAAACAATTTTCTTAGCTAATTCTAAAGATTTCATTCTAATACAAAAATAAGCTATAATCAACCCACCTTATAATTCAAAGAGGTTAATTCTTGTAACAGTGTCATAAATCTCAAGCTTTGCTATGTCAGGCAGTCAGCGTGTTATTTTTCTGACCTCGATACTCTCTTGGTGAGGCAAGAAAAAGGTGGCTGATTCCCTCTGCTTGAAGAAGGATAGAAGAAAGCTCGATAATTAATTAATTACTAATTAATTGTGGATATCCATAATTAGTTTTCCCAGTCACAGGAGACAGCCTATGGGGATAGTTAAAAGAATAGACTCTAAGAGTCATGCCACCTGGGTTCAAATCCTGCCTTTGCCATTTATTTATTAATTTTGGGGCCTTGAGCAAGTTACTAAATCATTCTGTGCCTTAGATTTCCATCGACAAAATAAGGATACTAATATGTACTCATAATTACATTGTGAGGATTAAAAGAATGAATACATGTAAACCACTTAAAAGAGTACCTAGTACATGGTGCCATATAAGTGTTTGCTATCATCACCACCACCACCACCTCCATCATCATCATCATCTTCCTAGCTGGGTGTTAGAATTGAGGGAGGTACTCCCCATCCTGCTATGATAGTCCTACAAGTTAGCAAGGAGAAGTGTCATTTCCTACCCATTCTGGCAATGCCACAACAGCTTCTTTCGCAATCATTCACAGGCATGGTAAGAAGTGAGAATCACAAAGAGAGGAGAGGTCACCACTCACACAAACGGGAAAATGCTGGGCCAATAAGCCAGTGTCTGCCTCTTAAATGGAAATGGTCCTAGTGGTCAGAAGGAGTTCACATGTGTCCCACAAGCATCTGACTCATTCCTGGAGAAAACCAGGCTCAGTATTTAAGGAAACTTTTTTGCTTTTGAACCCAGCTGAGATAAAATATTATTTATTCTTTCTGTAGAGATTTATAACCTTTATATACAGATAAATAGAATGTCCTTGAACAATGATTTTGTGACAATACTCACCTTTCCAAAGATTGAAATGAAGCTTCTCTGAAAATGTGATTTTTTAAACCAGAATTTCTCACTAGGAGGTTTTTAATATCAAGCATTAATGCTGGAATGGTAATTGATAAATTATACTTAGCATTTGAAAGCCCAGTGCCCAAATAATGATGCCATTGAGCAGCACATCTAAAATAATCCCCAGAACTCACCTTGGAAAACTGCAGCATTCTGAATAATTAAGAACTTGAGCTCCATACTTGCAGACTGAAGCAGCTGTTCCATGTTCAATCGTGCTGTTAGTTGGTATTTTTCTTCCATCTTTCTTGAGCAGCATGTTGGGCCCTTAGGGAGACATACTTGCAAATCTGATCCTGAAACAAACAAGGTTTTCATGTTTCAGTAAGCAGGATCTCTCTCACACCCACACCCACACCACCCCGCCGCCATACACACACACACACACACACACACTCACACATGGCAAACAGGGCAAACAATGCATTTCTTTTGAGACACAGTAAAATTTTGATTACTCAAAATTGTATTTCATCTTAACTAATCCCTGCTTTCTCCCAATTGTCCTTATGGCTGACTCTTTTTGAATAACCATCAGAATTAATTGCCTAGGTTTGACTCATAAATTCTGCATAAACTAATTTATAGCACCAAAAACACATCATTGAACACCGATATTTAATTTGTCTTTTAAAAGATCAGTCTTTACTCCTGTAATTTATTTTTCCTCATTATAATATATGAATGAGAAGACAACCAAGAAACAATTTTCAAAATTCCAGTTATGATTTCCAAATGAAATATATGTCTGGCCAACCCAATACTGCTTTTCAGGATAAATGATCAAAACATCAATATCATATCAAAGCTGTGTTGTTGCTGTGTTAACTAAAGGTCTGAAGTAAGATACAGGTATTCAACAAATATTTATTAGGTGCCTACTGTATGCCAAGCACTGTGGTTGTAACAGTATACAAAGCAAAGTCCCTGCCCTCATGGAACTTACATTCTGGGAGACAGCAAACAAATAAAAATAGAAACATAATGTCAAAAGGTGATAAATACTATAGAGAAAGTAAAACGAAGTAAGGAAAGGAAAACGAATTGTGGTATATCTATAAAATGGAATTCTATTTAGCCATAAAAAGGAATGAACCATTAATGCATACTACTGTAGGGACAAAACTCAAAAACAATATGCTATGTGAAAGAAGCCAGATCAAAAAGAAGCACACACTCTATGGTTCCATTTATATAAAAGTCTAAAAAATGGAAACTAATCTAGAGTGACAGAAAGCAGTTCAGTGGTTGTTAAGGGGGGATGGTGGGCAGGAGGGGTAGGAGAAAGGGTTTATAAAGAGTAGTGGGGAAACTCCAGGGAGTGATGGATATGTTCATTATTTTGATTGTGGTAATGGTTTCATGGGTGTATATGCGTGTCAAAATTATCAACTTGTACCTTCAAAATATGTACGGCTTATTATATATCAATTATGCCTCAATAAAGGTGTCAATTGTTTTATTTATTTATTTATTTATTTATATTTTTTATTTTTCTTGAGATGGAGTCTCACTCTTGTTGCCCAGGCTGGAGTGCAGTGGCACGATCTCAGCTCACTGCAACCTCTGCCTCCTGGGTTCAAGCGATTTTCCTGGCTTGTTTTTAATTTTTAAAAAGTAAAGTAAGGGAGACACAGAATGCGATGATTGTGGAGACTATTCTGTTTTGTATATGGTAGTCAGGGAAGGCTTCTTCCATAAGGTAACGTTTGAGGAGAGATGAGGGAGGTGAGTGTGAATCCCATGATTTTATATCCTCCACCAATACTAGCAAATATTAGGGCTCAGTGAATATTAAGACCAATCTCCTTCCTCTCTTCAACTCCTGTCTTATTCAAACTCTTTCTCTCTCTCTCTCTCTCTCTCTCTCTCTCTCTCTCTCTCTCTCTCTCTTCTTTCTTTCAGATGGAGTTTCACTCTTGTCGTCCAGGCTGGAATGCAGTGGTGCTATCTCCGCTCACTGCAACCTCCACCTCCCGGGTTCAAGCAATTATCCTGCTCAGCCTCCCGAGTAGCTGGGATTACAGGTGTCTGCCACCACGCACGGCTAATTTTTCGTACTTTTAGTAGAGATGGGGTTTCACCATGTTGGGCAGGCTGGTCTCAAACTCCTGCCCTCAGGTGATCCACCCACCTCGGCCTCCCAAGTGCTGGGATTACAGGCATGAGCCACTGCCAAACTCTTTCTCCAATTAGCATTTGTTGATCTCCTTCTGTGGTGGCTGTGAATATGGGCATCTCAGATCTTCTACTGTGGGGAATGTAATTGACTAATGGTCCCAGCTGCTGCCCTTTCAATTCACCACCACATTGTGCCTAAGCCACATTCCCTGGGGGCTGCTCCCAGCCAATGACTGAGCATGGCAAAGATACTGAGCATGACAAAATCATGTAACACAGGACTTTGCTCACAGGGAACTTTGACTTGAAGACTCCCCGTTGACCCTGCCAAACTTTCTTAAAACAGCACTGCAGTCTAAGATTCCTCCTACTCAAACTTCCTTTCTTTCCTCTCTCTTCCACAAGGGTCAGACCTGCACCATGGTCTGATGGCTTTTCTGGCCTCCTTCAGCTCCCTCCTCATTTTCCTTCATAAGTGTTTTACCCCGATAAATCCCTTGCACATCTATTCCATATTGGATTAGATATGAATCCAACTGGCATCTGCTTCTCAGAGTACCCAATCTAACATACCTTCTATATGCCAGGCACTGTGCTACATGCTGGAGGTACAACTTTGAACAAGAGAAATTTAATCCCTTCTCCAAAGAAGCTCACTGTCTAAAGGGACCAGCAGAGATAAATAGCTAGTACATAGTAAATGAGTGCAATAAAGCAAACTAACAAGGTAGAATGAAAAAAAAAATCTGTATATGGGATATAAGGATGACTCCCCTAAAGTTTTACAAGGTCCTCAGAAAAGCAAGTTTCAATAAATCTTACTGAAGTCATACTAGAAAACATATTCAGACATTTTAGACAGCTTTTCAATAACTGGAGGTTTTATTTTTTTTAAAAAGGAAGGGAGACTAGTCAGCCCTAAGTCACCAGAAAATTTATTTTTATTACAACATCTTATTTCCCTAGGAATTTCAGTTGATCATGTCCTTAATTTATGTGTCCAGATTTTCTTAATTTAGGAACAAAATTCATCAAGTTTTGCCTCACATGACATCACTGCTGGGGTCTAGGGTATTGACTCCAAGCTCTCCACTTCACCCTTCTCAAGGGATCTGCTGACAAAAGCAGTAAAGGAGATCACAGATAATACATATCACCAAACCGAACACAGCACTGTAATTTATAGTACTAGATGGAAAGGTGATATTTAATGTCAAAATACAATTTGGGGTCTGGAGACATAGAGTTCAGATTTATCTCCTATAAATGTCAATCTCATATACAAGCCTTAGACTGATTTTCAATACGGTCTAAGCTTAAAACTTTATGATTATCTTCAGAAAAAGTACAGAAACTGCTAGTTCTTGCTCACTGTGTTCTTACTACATGAAGTTACAAAATGTAATGCTATTCTAGGAACAGGAACTGATACGGTTTACTGGACCAAGAAGGGAAAGAGTCCCCTTGTGTAAGAGCGGCTAATCTAAATTTAAACAATGCTGGTTGGGACAAATATGTAGAATGAAAAATCCTATGTGGCAGGTACTTTCACATACAAAGTTCCTGTTCATCTAGCAGGGCTTTATTTACTTTCTTGGTAAACCAATGCCTGAGTAGTACATGTTCAAAATATTATATTTAAATAAGTTCATAAAATTAATTGTTATAGATAAAATCCTTTGTGTTTCTAAATCTGCATTGACAATGACTTCCAGTTTTCAGGAATGGTTGAGTTTATTTGTCAGGGTAACTGTTAGTACTGGTCCTATTCCCACCAGTTCTAGGTCAAATAAAAGGGCTCAGCTCTTTTCTCAGTGAAGTGCTATGAGTGGTTCAGATTTTAGAAGGTAACAAATTGTTGCTTGATGTACCTACATGGGTCTGGGAATGACTCTTTGAATTACCATGACACCAGTTTGGTTTGCCTTTGATATGATAATTCATATAGTAATTTAGAGCTTGCATATAGTATGTCTCTTCCCTGAGTCGGGCAAGTCTCATCATTTTATAAACTCCCACCACCTGAAGAATCAGTTAAGTCAAAAATCTTTAAAAGAATAAAACTTCAAATGAGAACTTTTGGGAAAACATGTCAGATGTCATGAAGAAAGGTATATGTTATATCCAAATATAAGTGGATATGTTGCAATATTTACCCTCCTTCCCAGTTATTACTGCTTAGTTAATCAGTGAACTGGTACAATTGATCTATGGGCTAAAAGTCAGCCATATATTTAAGGAAATAAAACACCCATAAACTGATTAAGAATTCAGAATTTCCAAACCAGGAAGAAGAGAAATACATGCCAAAGGAAAAGATATTTTGTATTAAGTAAATTTCATATAAATTTCAGTAAATTTCACAGCCCAGCTTTTAAGAAAAGCCCCATCGCAAGACAGCATGAGGAACAAAGAAGCCTAGGCGGGCTAGACATGCCTAAATGAAATGACAATAATGAAATATAACTATTTCAATGTATGGACATGTGCATGAAAGAAATAAAACAGAAAGAACACAGAAAACAGAAAGAAACAGAAAAAGAATTTAGAGGGAATCCTCATCAAGTAAACAAAGAATTAGCCTGATAACTGAATCCCAAATGGAATGAAAAAAAGTAAAACCAAAAGCAGATGACTAAGGAGATAAGCCAAGAACTGGTACATACTTGCATGAGTAAAAGCAGAAAGGTAAATTCAAGAAATAAGATGCCACCTACAAAAGACATACTAAATACAAAAGCACTCTTTAAATATACGAGGGACAAAGGAAAGTTAAAAGAAAATAACCCCTTTATTAGATATAAGGGACAAGTAATCGTGGAGCCCAGCTATCAAAGAGGGGTTCTCTTATTATTATTATTATTATTATTATTATTATTGTAAAAATGTAATTCAGCTGGGAAAAGGGAATAGAGGCAAGCAATATAGCCTGGGATGGAGATAAGGAGACGACTTAGCAATGGACTATTCAAATGAGCCAGAAAGGTTCAGCTCTTTAGGGCTTAATAACTTGCATTCCCAGATGCTAAAAAAATTAACTGAAGTCATTACATGGCTGCTAGTTCCCATTTACATTGAAGGATTAAAAAGTACCTTCATACTATAATCTCCTCTCCTAGACTGTAAGTTCCTGAAGAGCAGAGAATGACTCCCATCTCCTTTGGGATACTCCTTCGCTCCCATTCAGCCCTGTGCACGCAGTGTTGAATTAATGAGGGCTGCAGATTGAGAATACTAACAAAGAACTTTGTGTCTGTCTGTATCTAAGAAGAGCGAGTGGAGGCTAGGTGTGGTGGCTCACACCTGTAATCCCAGCACTTTGGGAGGCTGAAGTGGGAGGACCCCTTGAGCCCAGGAGTTTGAGACCAGCCTGGGCAACACAGTGAGACTCCATCTCTATAAAATATATAGTTTTTAAATGTAGCCAGGCACGGTAGTGCATGCCTGTGGTCACAGCTATTCGGGAGGCTGAGGAGGGAGGATCACCTGAGCTCAGAGGTCGACTCTGTAGTGAGCCATGATGGCACCACTGCACTCCAGCCTGGGCAACAGAGTTAAGACCCAGTCTCAAAAAAAAAAAAAAAAAAAAGATAAAAAAGAAAAAATATCAAGTGGAGGCACCTGTACACTTAACTTCAATCTTGGAAAAATATTTTAAAATACCAAAAAAGTAAACTACCAATAGCCTGGCCAACATGGCAAAAACCCATCTCTACTAAAAAAAAAAAAAAAAAAAAAAAAAAAATTAGCCAGGCATGGTGGCATGCGCCTGTAATCCCAGCTACTCGGGAGGCTGAAGCATGAGAATTGCTTGAACCCAAGAGGCGGAGGTTGCAGTGAGCCAAGATCGGGCCACTGTACTCCAGCCTGGGAGACAGAGTGAGACTTTGTCTCAAAAAAAAAAAAAAAAAAAAAAAAAAATCCGAACGTCTTGAAGATACAATAAATAGATGTTTCGCTTGAATGAACTATGATGTAATTTATTACTAATTATTTTAAGACAACTTCTCACACACATTGGGTCCAGTTTTGGGTCATATAAGTAAAAGGAGATATTTGAGCTATGGAAGCTTTTTCTCTGGGGGATTACTCCACTCCTAGAGGCCAACCACAGATGGTCCACAGAAGGCTCTCTCCTGAGGCATACTCTTGTGACAGAAGATCTTTTCAGGCCTGACTACCTGTGGCTTGGCCTTCTTGACCTCCATCACAGGCTCTTTCCTTTGGGCCTACTTCTTGCTCTTTGTTGGCTCCATTTAAATATCTGACCTTTTAGACTGCTCCTGGTTTTCTTTAGCCACCTCCCCCAGGAGTGGGACTTCAGCTGCTCTTTGCCATGAAGTCCTATGCTTACCACATTCACTTGTAGACCCCATTCCAGGCTTAATCCCCATCCATACTTGGAAGAGGAAAGCCAACAGTGTGTATGGGGCTGTTTAAATGTGTCAGTTCTATTGGATTTTATTCCAAGTCAGCATTAATGGCTCCGAGGTTAGCATCATCACAGGCACTAGTAGGCAGCAAATAACAAAACACTTATGACTCCTCAGGTCAAGTTGTTTACAATTTAATCCTAGCCCTATCACTTGCTAGCTGCACAAGCAAGGGTAGGTTATTCAACCTCTACCTGACTTTTTACCCTTATCTATAACATGGGATCATCAATAGTACTTAACCTTATAGAGTTATTACAAAAAGTGAGATTATATATGTGAAGCTCTTTGTCTTTTTGATACAAAGTAAATATTCGATATGTATTAAAAGTAAACCAAAGATAAATTCATGCTGAGAGACTAGACTTTCACACAAAATAATAGCTAGAGAACAGTAAAAGTTGGTACATGGTTATGTGACAAAATATGCAGTATATGTTCTGAGGTAGAAGAAATAGTCTACATTCTAATTAGGTTAGTGGTTACATGGGTGTACACATTTGTCAAAACTCATTGAACTCTTCACTTAAAATGAGTGCATGTTATTGTTTGTAAATTATATCTCAATAAAGTTGACTTTTAAAATATGTGATATAGACAACATTTGCTGGATAAGGGAATGCTTACCAGAGGCTCTAGGGGTCAAAGAAGACTTCCAGGAGAAGGTGAGGCTTGAGGTAGACCACAAAGAATGGAAAATATGTGGAAAGGCCAATGGGTGAAATGTGTTTGGAAACAGTGGAATAATGGGGCAAAGCTAACATAACTGGAGACAGGCTAGACCCTAGGGCGTAATAGCTTATCAGGTAAGACAGGCTCAAATTTGAAGGGCCTTGAATGCAGGCAGAGGCCTGTGGGCTTGACTCCTAGGCAGTAATGGACCACTGGAGGTTCTCAAGCAGAGACATAATATGATGAAGAGTGCTGTTTAGGAAGATTAGTCATATAGCTTGAAATTGGGAAATGGACTAAATAATCCCTCAAGGTCACTTCCAGGTCTCTGATTCTCTAATTACCTTTATTATGTTCTATATGTTGGTTATTTTACTAGACTGCAATTTTAGTTAATGACTACAAATTGTCAAAAATCACATTAAAGAACAGAAGAAATATTAATGTAGACCTTGATCCTTACAGTTTTCTAAGAGCAGATAAAGCATATTCAAACAGCAACAGAAGAGAATGAATTGTCAGGGCTCAGTAACAATGAAAATTGAAATCTTTTCTATATATATATGATGATTTGACACATTTCATTGCCAAGGTCTGCTTTACGAATGGCAGATTATATTCTTTGCTAACAAAGGTACTTTGTGCTGAAAATAATAATGCAATGTTATCATTAAATTAATATTAAACAAAGGAATTAATGATATCCCAAACTGGTTGCTTCATGACTTATAGGGAAAATAATAGATGCCTAATAAAATCATTCAAAGGATTAAGTGCAGATTGCTCTACTAATGAACCAAAAAAAGCCATAACAGGCATTTTTTAAAAGGTATTTTTTTAAACGCAGGACAAGTCAATTTGCCATCCAAAAATATGAACTAATTTCCTTAGCATATAATAGTGACATGCTCTTAGAATGACGTCTTTTCCCCTAATTAATCATTATCTAAATCAAATCTTACACATTCATTTAATTTCTCACTAATCAAGATAGGAATACAGATGAAAGAAATGGTTGCATTAAAAACCGGTGGGGAAAGTGATGATTGCTGGTGAAAGAAATCATCTTAGGGAACCCAGCTGAAGGTTACCCTTCTGTTATTTAGCCTGAAAGAACATGACCTTGCAGAAGGTGCACCTGGGTATCAGGAGCTCAGACTTTAAATCAAAGATCGTGCCTGGGGCCACCATGGACTCTGCCTCTGTAAAAGGCAGGCCAAAATGTCGCTACCACACTAGAGTACTGGGAGTTTAAAGCAGCCCTGGAGATAAGCCATTCTCTAAGCCCGAGAATTAAAGAATGAATTACCTTTATCTCTACTGCCAACTGTCAATTAACTGCCTATCATTTCATGCCCAGTAAAGGTTGAATCCCCAGATCACTACACTCTCCCATAAAGAGGTTCTTTCTGGACCACATTCCCAACCAGTGGTCAACATGTGCTCTGAGAATACAAATTCACTGATTATATCCAGCTTGCCAAAGTGGTGAACAATTCATTCATCCAACATTTACTGAATGCCTACTTTGTGCCAAGGACTATGCCCAGCCCAAGGAATATAATAATGAACAGGACATGGTCCCTGCCCCAGAGTTCATGAATTGGTGTAGAAAATGGACTCTCAAATTAACTAAAAACCTTTCACTCATTCTGGATACCTCACTCACACCCTCATCTGCTATAGCCAAATGTCACCAAATGCTACTGATTTTGCTTTCTAAATGTCATCATTCCCCTCCTTTCCATTGCTGCCTCATCACCTCACCTTCTTTCACTTGGACAACTAACAACAGCCTCCAAACTGGCCTGCCTGCCTCTATACCCTCCTCCACCCAACTCCCAGAGAGATATTTCTAAAGTACATATCTGATTATGTCATTCTATTTCTTTTAAAACTTCCAAGAAAATGGAGTAAGGGCACAGGGGTGTGAAAGTGGGTGGCATCTTCAGGCACTGCCAAGGAACCTGGCAAGGCGAGAGGGAAAACTGAAGTGGTGGAGAGTGGCAGAAGCCAGATGACAAGGAGCTATGTGAACCCTGCTACAAGATGACTACTTGTTATCTTTGGATTGGATTCCCACGGGAAAGAATGTTTATGGGAGCAGAAGGAGATGAACTCCAAAAACTTTCTATCCATTGAATTCCCATGGAACTCTCCAGTCTTTATAAAGACACTTCTCACACTCTGTAAATTGCAACGAAGTTATATATGCATGCCTTATTTCCACTAGATTTAAGTTCCTTGAGGGAAGGACCCTTGACTGATTCATCTTTGAATCTCAAGGGGCCCATTGTAATTTGGGCTTGATGTTCTCTTCTTTCACTTGGAGGTAATGTCAGAACTTCAAGGGAGTTCAGTTTAAAAGGAGCTGGGTCAGATTAATTGATGCTACTAGAGCAACTTTTAGAAAAGCGAAAGTATTCACACACATACATACACATCATTGATTATTCAGATGAGGGGAAACACCCTAATAAAAAGAAAACTGGGTTGGAGAACAATGCCAGCTATGCTGGAGTTGGGATGCAGAATCTTTTAGATTAGAATTCTGCCAGAGGGACTAAGCTAAGGCAATTTTCCTGCCTCCCCTAGTCACTTCTTCACTAATTGTTATTCTACTCAGATAAGTAGCTGAGATCCTGTCTTTCAGAAGATGTATAATTTTCATTTTTCAGATACAATCTTTAAATATGCAGACCTGAGGCATAGTTGAGAATTTCAACACCTTAGGTCCAATCTAAGTGCTAGGTCCCTCCCCGCCATGTATGAAATCACATCAGAGAGAAAAGAGCTCTTCCCTATCAAAGCTAAAATGTTATTATCTGCTCTGCTACCAAATCAGCTGTGTGACTTAATCAAGTGTGTTCCCAAATCTGGGCCTGTTTTCCTCAAAGGGATTGGACTAGCAAGTCTAAGTTTCCCAACTGTAGGGTAATCAATATTCACTGAGCCCATTCTCAACTGGGCATTGGGAGGACACAAAAGCAGCAAAGGACTTGCTTTTGCCCTTTTAGGAAGGTTTTGTCAATATCACTTGAATACACATGAATACGGATATGGGGCTAAGGCAAAGACCAACAAGATGGCCTTTATAGCACTGTATCCCGAGTAATAACCACATGTCCTTTTGTATATATGCCCCTGTATCTCCAGAGGCCAACCAATGGCAGATATCCTCCTGATGGATGGCATGCAGTGGCAAAGGGAAAAACTCTGAAATCAGACCAGAATGTGAACCTCAACTTGGCCACCCACTTAGCCGTGTGATCTTAGGCAAGTTACTTAATCTCTGAGCCTCAGCTTCCTTACCTATGAAATGGAGACAATAACACCTACTCTCAAGGTGGTTGTGAGAATTAAATTAAACTCTTATTTAATGTTTTCCAAACACATGCCTCCATTTCCTGCTTCCCCGTTTTGCTCATGCTTTTCCTATCTCTGGAGTGCTCTTTCCCTAGCTTCAGCTATTAAAATCTTCTCATCCGGAAGGTCTCTCTCAAGTGTCTTTCATGTTTTTTCCCCCTCCCTTCCAAACGAACTCTTTGAGCTGCTATCTCTCAGAACTTTCAGTACACTTTGTACTTCTCTAAAAATGTGTTTTGCAATCTAGGTTTTGTAGTCATTGGTGTACCTTTCTTATCCCTACTATTAAGTTGTAGGCTTCTGTGGGCAAGAGCTATATTTTGGCCATCTCTGTATTCCCTGACATGGCATAGTGGTTCCGTACATAGTACACACTCAATAAATGGTTGTTAAATTAATGAACAAATATTAGTCAACAACGACAGCCTACTTCCTATACATAGTAATCTCCCCGTCTCTTGAGGCATTCAGGCATAATTTGGGTAGCAATATCATATACCACAGAATGGACTCCTACACTAGGTAGGAGGCTGAATCTGATGACCACCAGTTAGGCCACACTCTAACTCACTAATCTCTTGACACACCACAGTTGTCACTGGTATGCTCTGATAATGCATCGGAAGAGAGATGCCCCACAGCCATAAATGTTAGAACTGGTCTTTTGGTCATAAACAAGTGTGACAGCATTTCTTCAGAGAATATTTCATCTGTGAAAACTCTATATTTACCACTTTACATGCAAGTTCTACCTAAAACTCAGTATTCCTGAATCTAAAAAGGAAGACTTTCGCTTCACAGATGTTTCTGACTTCTAAAATTCCCTGTAGCTGATATTTCAGCAAACCACAAAGACCAGGTGAAAAGCTGCAGTAGATTGCAAGTGCACCACCGCCTTGATCCTACAGATCCCGCAAAAAGGTTTTTCAGGTGCATAATAAGCAACAATTGCCTTCCCATGGCAAAAGTGCTTAGAAAAAATATTATATTTTTTCAGAAAAAAAGTCCAACAAGAATGATGAGGTAAGACCTAAAGCCCATGGTGAAACGGCTTAACCAAAGTAGTAACTCACCAATGATGACATATTTAGACATTAATAGGCAGAAACATTTAGGTCAGGTAGAGGGGGAAAGAGTGTATTAGTTTCCTAGGGCTTCCATATCAAATTACCTCAAATTGGGTGGCTTAAAACAACTGAAATTTATTCTCTCACAGCTCTGGTGGCCAGAAGTAAAGTTGTCTTGTTTCAGACCTCTTCTTCTGATCCAGGGACTTGGGTAAGAGTCATTGTTTCAGACCTCTTCTTCTGATCTTGTTCAGAACTCTTCTGTCTCAGAACTCTTCTTCTGATCCAGTGACTTGGGTAAGTCATTTTATTTCCCAGGTCCTCAATTTAACCATTTAAAAAATGAGTTAACAGTAGTTGCCACCCACATCCCCCTCAGGAAGCACACTGACATTTTTGACACTTTACAACTAACTTTAAGATTTCTTCAAACAAGTTCCTCCTTACAGTAGAGAGTTCTGGTAAACTGGTATGATTCAGAAGGCCCCAGAAAGCTCTTCTCTATATGGTGGGTTGAATGGTGTCCACCCCACCCCCGCTCCCCCAATGTATGTCCATGTCCTAATCCCTGGAACCTGTAAATGTGACCTTATTTGGAAAAAGCGGTCTTTGCAGATGTAATTAAGGATCAGGCTAGAGATCTTCCTCCAGCACAGGGCAGAAGGAGTAGAGGGGAGGGAGGCAACCCAGAACACCTGGATAGGACTGGGCTGGAGAGGTGTCAATCCTCCTGGATTATCTAGGTGGATCCTAAATCCAAAGACAAGTGCCCTTATAAGAGACACACATAGGAGAGATACAGGAAGAGTAAAAGGCCATGTGAGGATGGAGGCAGAGATTGGAATGATACAACCAGAAACCAAAAAATGCCTGGAGCCACCAGAAGCTGGAAGAGGCGAGGAATGATTCTGAGAATCTGTGGAGAGAGCACAGCCCTGCTGACCCCTTGATTTTGGACTTCTGACCACGAGAGCTGTGAGAGAATAAATTTCAGTTGTTTTAAGCCACCCAATTTGAGGTAATTTGATATGGCAACCCTAGGAAACTAATACACTCTCTTTCTTCCTCTACCCAACCTAAATGTTTCTGCCTAATAATATCTAAATGTTTCATCATTGCTGAGTTACTAATTTGGTTAAGCCATTTCGTCAGGTGTTGTCTTCATGTATTATACTCTGTGAGTAATGCCCTCATACCTCAGGCTAAAGACTTTACTAGGAATCTTCCTCTAGCACAGGACAGAAGGAGGGGGTGGGGCGGCGGGCCGGAGAGGCAATCCAGAACACCTGGATAGTACTGGCGAGGTATTAAAAAGGAGGGAAAGATCAAGAAAAAGATAAACAGGGGCCAAAACCAAATTTTCTGTAAGGTCAGCTCTGAGGAAGTAATATTAACAGAGGCCGAATATTACTTTAACAGCCATAGTCCCATATAATAAGAAGGAAAAAGTCTTGTAGAAGCAAAAAATACTAATAATATTGTCTTTGTCGGCCCATATTCCAGAAAGTCTGTTAGAAGAATGCTCAGGCCAATCTAAAAGCCTCATTCTCACTGCTGAAAGGCATTTCTTTTGTTACACTTACCAAATTAGGCATATTTTGAATACATAAAAAAAAAAAACTGTTTCAAGCTATTAGCTAGCAACTGAATAATCACAAAGGGAGCTAGGCAATAATGAAAGATGAAGATCAGTCTGGGCCTCCAGCACAACTCTGAATTTGGTATGAGCTTCTCTTCACATTCCCCCGTCCTGGTCTTCAGCATTCCTGGAGATGTTGTTTAACAAGCTCCCAGGCAAATCTTTCCGATGCCCAATTGCCCTTACTGTTAAGATGCTTCTCCTAGCTCTAATGGCTAACTTAAATTTCAGTTTCAAGCCATTGCACCTTGTAATTACATTCTCAGCCACTGTAAATAATCCGTGCCCTCTATTATATCTCTCCCCTTTCCCTATGATAGGAACCTGTGGAAAAAGGAGTCAGTTGCCTTGTTAGTACAACATACACACTGCACCTGAGCAAAATGCAACCAAAAGAAAATCACTCACTCTTGATCCCCGAGTGAGAAGCGCTGTTATTGATCTTTTCCTTTTTCCCATTCTTCAGCTTATCTGAGTGTCTACACGAACGTGCTCTAGTGCTGTGGCATTTATGCCATCTTGGGGAATAGCTGTGTAAATGCTCCAGTAATTTTACACATCTTCAACATACTGTTGTGTTAGAACTTGAGTATCTGAAGGACTGGGAAGGACAGATTTTCCTCCTCCTCCTCCTACCCTCATGTAATGCGAATCAGAATCCTCACTAATTCGCCCTCCTTCTGCATGTTACTAAAGTCTAGACTTGGTGGCAACCCTTTTCTATGGAAGAGATTTAATGGAGGAGAAAGTGCACAGGAGGGGAGTTGGCAAGCAAAGCACTGCAGAGCAACTATAAGAAACTTGGAGACACAAGAGTTCTTGGAAAGCTGACGCTGGAAGCTAGAGGATATTGTTTCAAAAACACCCACACGTACATTAGTGAATTCACTTTTCTCTGAACCAAATGTTTCCTAAAATTGAGGGAAATCTTAGGTTATGAATGTAACACATAAAAGACTTTTAAGTGATGCTCAGTAATAACTTTTTTACTTCTTGCTTTCTTTAGGAACTATGAAAAACACAAATTATCTAAACAGGTGATTTGGAGATTTCCCTTCCATTCCTATAGTTTTACTGAAAAACTCAAAAACGGGTAAGAGTAACTTCATTCTCCCATCAAATCGTGGGTGACCCAGATACAGAGATCTCCAGATCCCAGTGTGGGCTCCAAGAGGTAGCACCAGGAGGGCTCTACATCAAGCTGAATGAACCAAGCCTGGATCCAGAGTCTCCCTGTGGCTTGCCAGTCTTATATAACTTGTCTTCAGAAAACCACCAGCTCTTGAGAGGACAGCAGTTTGGTTCAGGAATATGCCTCATTTATTTTTTACTTTTTTTTTTTTTTTTTTTTTTTTTTTTTGAGACAGGGTTTTACTCCCATTGCCCAGGCTGGAGTGCAATGGTGCAATCTTGGCTCACTACAACCTCCACCTCTCAGGCTCAAGCGATCCTCACCTCAGCCTCCCAAGTAACTGGGATTACAGGTGCACAGCACCCTGCCCAGCTAATTTTTTTTGTAGAGATGGGGGATTTTGCCATGTTTCCCAGGCTGGTCTTGAACTCCTGAGCTCAAGCCATCTGCCCACTTCAGCCTCCCAAAGTACTGGGTGGGGTGAACCACTGTGTCCAGCCTACATTTTACTTTTTTTTTTTTTTTAAGGGAAAACTGAAAGGGAAATGGTGACACTATGAGGCCAATTGCCCCAAACTGTGCTGACCGTGCATGTCTTAGGAGTGCTGGGTTCAAGGTAGCTGATGCTACACTGGGTTGAGGCAATGATGGAAACAGGTCGATACAATCATTGAGACAATTCAATTCAAAGGATGACCTTCACCAAACAGGAAAAGAAATACCTGTAACCCCTGGCTGCTGGGCTGCCTTCATGATGTAGCATTCCCACAGGTTCAAGCCACTGTACTGGTCTTCCCATTTCTTCCTCTTTCCCCCTCAACCACCGTGGGGACCACTCCATAAATGGCCGTCGTGTCTACATGTCTGCTTCTCCCACCAAGAGCAGGGAGAGGGGAGTATTTGAATTTGAATCCCTAGCATCTCACACATACTGGGTTCTCAAAACTGATTTAACGAGTAATTCCTACAAATGCTGAACCCATCACAAGAGTAATCATTAGGAACATGGCTCTGGAACCAGACTAACTGGGCTTGATTAATTTCATAGCTATTTGACCTTGAACAAGTCATTAAACCTCTCTAAGCATCAGTTTCCTCATCTGTAAAATGGGGAAAATAATGCTACCCACCTGGTAGTGCTGTTGTGAGGATTAAGTGGGATGTTGCCCATAAAGGGCTTAGCACAGCGCCTGGCTCAATAAATGTTAACGATTATTAGCACCGCCCCCACCACAGGTGCTCAATAAAAACTTGCTGAATTGAAGTCACACTAGTGGGAATGACTAGCAGATGTGAAGTTGACCTGGGGTTTTTTTTTTGTTTTTTTTTGTTTTTTTTTTTGCTTTTTAGTTTTTCCCTCCTCACTGCACTCACTGCACCAGATGACCTCCATGAATTTTTTTTTTTTTTTGAAATAGAAAACGGATAGAATAGGGGATACTTAGGCTACACTTTTGCACTGATACCCATTTTTCATTCAGGGCAGAAAACCAAGTATGGCAAAGTCAGGCACATGGTTTTCCAAGAAATATGACAAGGCTATTAAAAATCCTAAATTAAAGTTGTATAATGAGCATGAATCTGAATACATTTAAATGTCCTCTAGAGCCAGTAATTCCAGCAATATCCTAATATATTTTTAAGTGTGTTTCTGCAAATGTGAGGAGACCAACGCTCTAAAACAGCAGAATTTCTTCAGGGGTGGGGGTGGAGAGGCAACACACAATTGTCATGAAAATTAACCCCTGAAAATGCACAGGACTTTATTACCAAATGGATGTCTGAGGAGATTACTAGATTTTTAGGGTCTTTACTATAAAGAGAGCAACCTGCATGCCTGACATAATTAAGAAGAAGAGGCTCAATTATCTAGTAAACTGAAATTTCAAACCACCCTGCCTACCTAAATGAGAAAAGCTGCTTAGACTAAAGCGTCATTACTTCTATTTAGAGGAGCCTTAGCAAAGACATACAAGGAGCTAAAGAATGGGACCCCACATTCTTCCCTAAGCCACAACAATGCCTGTTTATGTAAATAGGATTTTCAATAACACAACGGAATCTGAAAAAAAGGTTTTCATTATTGTCTCTGAAAACATGCAAATGCAGAAGATGAAAGTCAAGGGGCTTTCACTATGATGGGCACTGAATACCCTAAAATATTTATTCTACGTGAATCTGAGCCTGGATTCCAAGTAGATCTAAGAAACAGGCAATGAAGATTTCTCCTTTAAAAAAACATCTGAGTGCAATATGAGGAGGCACAAAGGCTTCTCTGACTCCATGGCAAGTTGAATGCATATGTAAAAAAATCCTCAGTTTAAAAAGAAATAAAAATAGTAGTAGATATCTATTTACCTTAATTTGGCAGCCCCTTCCAAAATCTGGGCCAAAATATAAATATCCTCACCTCCATCATCATCACTAGATGACAATCAAACACTCCTACACGACCATAACAACCTCCAGGCACAAACTAAAAGCTCATTAAAGAGTATATGAAGGCTATTTATAGAAGAACTAAACAAAGAAGAACTATTAACAAAATTAATTAGACGATTCATACTTTTGACAACTATTACTATTTGTTTGAACTCAAGTGTCTAACTCCTTTACTGACAGGTATCAATGACTATGGCGATACCACATATCTAGAGTTTTAAACTGACCTTGTAGCTTTTTGGTTCAAGAACTCAGGTTTTGACCTGTACTCCGTATATCAGCCTTCCTGTTGCTGTTTAGGCAGCTGATAAGAGACAGAAATCCTTCTTGCTCATTAGGCCACTAGCTGCTGTTAAGCAAAGGGCTGGGGAGGGGCGTGCTCAGTGGCCCAAAGGAATGTGCCGGGCTCCACATATAAAGCCAGCTCCGATTTGGGGTTAAGAATTTAACCTTAAAAGGCTGACAAGTCATAAATTTGCTTGAGGTTCATATATATGTGTGACTTTCACAGTTTATATTTCCTAGCCAGGACCCAAAGTCAAAACATGCCCCCTGATTAATGAATGGTACTAATTGTTATTCCTGACTTGAGAACATTAGTCTTTATCCATAATATTTTCTTAAAAAACACACAATCTCATACCTAAAACTCTCTGGCTTAAGGGAGTTTGAATAACCAGTTAGAAAAAAAAAGGAAGAAGAACCTAATGTTATCTGTTACGTGGTGCTACTATTTTGGTAGTCAACATTGACTCAAAGACTTCCATTTAATTGTGTCCATCAAGCAAAGTGCAAAGGAATGTCCTCCAAATCTAAACATCTGAGATAAAGCAACCATCTGCGACTCTATGCAAAAAAATGAGCTGGGGTTGGGGGGGTGTGGAAAGGTCGGGGGCAGGGCTAAAATGTCTTTAAGCACATTTTGTCTAACTTATCTTGTTAAATATTTATACATAAGTGCATAACCTAACAATCTTGGCCAAGCTTGGAAGAGATAATAGATACAGGACAAACAACAGAGCCCCATAAGTATAAAGACAAAGAGAAAAAATACCAAGGAATAGTCCAATTGGAATACAATCTCTAACCTGCAGTCAAAATTGAAACTGGGACAATAAAACCCCACAAGCAAAACAATGTCCTTGAAGTGTGATAACTTCATCAGGGAACAGCAGGTTATAATTTGGTTAGCTTACAAGGTAGGTGTCAGTTCTAACCCACACTAGCGCTGTTTCAAAGAGACTCCCTTATCTTTAGAAGAAAGGAAAGCATTCAATGTAAGAAAAGAGATTTCTAAGAACAAAGATGCAATTTTCATGTATTTAGAGTTATGACAAGGTGAGAGAGAATGTAAACTACATAGCAATGATCTGAGGTACACAAGTCAGGTCATCTAGCCTTTATCTGTATAGAAAGCTTTTTAAATACTCAGTTCTTAGAAAATGGAATGTAAATTCATTGGTGTATATTTTAGAGCTCTTCATTTTCAAACTAAAGAATGGAATTTTACAATATCCCAAGATAAGTAAACCAGGTACCCAAACAAAATACGTGGGCAGAAATGGAAAGCCTGTTTTCTCTCTAGTGAGAACAGACAGAAGCCGAGGAGGCAGAGGAAAACGGAGGAGGAGAGAGGAGAGATGGAAATCAGAAGCTACAGGGAAAGGAAACACAGCTTCAAACTAAAATGCAGAGGAAAATATAAAACATTTCACTCATCTTTTTTTTTAAGAGAGAACAAGAAACACAAAACCATTTAATAAATATAACAAACCATAAAGCACCTTCTGTTCTAAATTATAACCAGTTGAGAGAGGGTGTGAGGGTAGGAGGAAGGGGAAAATGGAAGATGTGGAGAACAGTCAAACCGACAGATGAAGGAGGGCCCTCAGTAGCTTCAGAGGTATACTGAGTCCCAGGAGGGCTGTGATGAGAACGCACAGAACATCCATTGTTCCCCTTAACTGTGGGTGTTAGAGTAACCTAGGCTACTTCTTATCACTACTCTATGAAATGTTGAGGAGCTTTTCAAGAATCTTACCCATTTTACCTAGAATTATTAGTTGGTAGTAAATTTCGTTGCCACTAGGATCTAATTTGAAGATAAAACTGGATATTGTTGGGAAAAGACTCTGAATGACTGAATAAATGCTGGTTCCAACATCTCCTTCAAGCTTCCTAAATGAGGCAACCTTACACTCTCAAAGAACAAAGAAAAAGCAATCTGACAGCTTTTGAAGGCCAAAAGTCCCTTCAGGCAACGTTATTAAATTGACCCACAGCACTGAAGTTTTAAAGCCAAGAAATGACTTAGGTTTTAGAAATTAACACTTGTATAAAACCTTCAGAATACCATGGAGAAAATAAACCTTTATTTCAGAAATAAACTTTGAAGTTTGAAAACAAAGCAGAAAACCTGTTTCTGAAACAGAAAGGACTATGGGAAACACTGAGCGTAGTTCTTCTACAGCTCTTTGAAACTCTTCAAGAGTTCCACTCTGACTTCTGGAGATGGCCAAGTAAGATATACCCCAGAATGCCAGCAAAAGAAAAAGTGGGAAACCATTGGTTTCCTATGGGAAGAGCCAAATGATCTCAGGAGATAGCTGCCTCTGGCCACACTAAATTAAGCCAAGGCCAACACTAGACGTTCTACCCATCTAAGGCAGCAAAGGCAGTACTTTCCAACTAGTTACAAATTATTAGCCACTGAGTAGAGATCCTACTGGTTCTCCCTAGCCCATTCAATATCACATTCTCATTCACTGGCTCAGTCTGTTATGCTTAAATAGAGGCCATGCATGCCAAGGCCATAAGAGTGAGAGACATAATAGACAGAGGTAGACTTGCAAGATTTAGTCACTTAATTTGGGTGTGGGATGTGTAAAAGGAGAAATCAAAGACAATTTCAAGGTTTCGAGTTGTGCCAGGCAGAGATACCATCACCAGAAATATAGAACGTTAAGGAGAGGCAGGTTTGTGTGGATGGGAAAAGAAGATAATGGACTAATTTTTGGCTCGGTTGAAAATGAAACACTGGCAGGACTTCCAGATGGACACGTCCAGCAGACAACTGGGAAATACTGAACTGAAGAGCAAGGAAGAGGTCAGGTTGAAAAGAGATATGGGAATCATTCAAAGAGCAAAGATAATGAAGTCATGGGAATGGATTTGGGAATAAGCAAAGAGAGAACAGAAAGGGCAAAAGACAAACACTACTGGGACACTTAAATCTAAAATGTAGGAGGAAGAGGGCAAACAAGCAAAGATTGAAGTGAGTAGGAAGGGAACCCAGAGTACACAGTGTCACAGAAGTTGATAGAGTATGAGAATTTAAGTCAAATACTTTATATCCAGACTATATCCCTTCCTCTCATATTCCAGTAGGTATTCTGGAAACAGCATGAGCTATGGAGTAAGACAAACCTGGGTGAAAATTCCGGCTCCGCCACTTACACAACCTTTGGGAAAGTAAACTTTTCTGAGCCTCAGTTTCTTCATCTGTAAAATGGAGTTGATACCACCTACCTTTCAGGTTTCCTGTGTTGATTAAATGAGAGGTTACATATAAAGTAATTGACATATAGTAGGCACTCAGTAAAGGTTATTTTCCATAATCTTCCCTCATGGTCCTTGTAAACTATTCCACCAACCTGAAAGTGGTGTCAAAAAATCGACTGGAATACAAGGAGTTTCAAGCTTATGTGGAAACACTGATGAAGGCAATCTCGTAAACAATGGACAAATTAAAGAAACCATTTATGCCAGAGGAACAGAAAATTATACAACTCTCCCCAACCCCCAAACCAAAAAATAATACATCTCCATAGACACTTATGAAAGATCAGCCCAATTACACAAGTATTCCTAGCGTTTACTTGGAACCACATGTTTCAGAGACCAGCCATCAGGGCCAAGTCTGAAACAGAATACAGACTACAGCTCCAAAAGCTACACATTGTTACAGTTTTCATTCTTTACATTGGGAGAGTACTCCCCTGGGGGAGGGGCAGAGGAGCCACCATGTTGGAACCACTAAAGTTGCTAGAACTCAGAAGCTACAGACACTTTATGAGTGGTTGCATTGTGTGCACATGAGATATATGAGGACAAAGCTTTCACAAGACAAATGTAATGTGTGATTGTAAAAGACCACCTACTGCTAAGAGTAACAGCTAACAACTGTGAGGGTTTTTTTGTTTTGTTTTGTTTTTGTTTTCCTTTGTTTTCTGTGTGTGTGTGTGTGTTTTTCTTTTTTTGAGACAGAGTCTCGCTCTGTCACCCAGGCTGGAGTATAGTGGCGTGATCTCAGCTCACTGCAACCTCTGCCTCCTGGGCTCAGGCAATCCTCCAACCTCAGCCTCCTGAGTCACAGAGACTACAGGTACATGCCACCATGCCTGGCTGATTTTTGTATTTTTTGTAGAGGTAGGGTTTCACTATGTTGCCCAGGCTGGTCTTGAACTCTTGGGCTCAAGCAGTTCTCCAACCTTAGCCTTCAAAAGCGCTGGGATTACAGGTGTGAGCCACCATGTCCAGCCTTTCCGTTTAAATAACATGCATAATTATTCATTATTACTATTAAGAATAATAGAAGTCTGACTCTTTGATTCTAATATATTCCTCTACATGGAGATGTATGTGTATGCACATGTGCACATGCATGTGTGTGTGTTTGGTAGTACATTATTTCATTTGCAGACTCTTGGATCATGACAACATATACTCATACTTTCTCTTAATCAAGAGGGTTCTTGAAGTCTTTGGCAGGTTTTTTTTTTTTTTTAAATCATCAGATGTTGGCAAAATACATTTTAATACATGTCACATGCAAAAGCCTGGAAAATATCATCCACACTCATGACTTCCAACTTAAGCCTATATGCTGATGAGTCCCAACTATGTGCTTCTCCTTAACTCCAGAAGAATATATACACTCTTTCCCAGTGATCTCATCTGTTCCCAAGGCTTCAATTACCATCTATATGCTGATAATTTCCAAGTATACATCTCCATCTCTGATTTCTCCCTCTTTTGTAATCCAAAACGCAACTTGAACTACTTAGCAGACATTTTCTACCTCCATCATCAAAGGACCTTTCAAACTCAATCTGTTTGAAACCAAACTGACTATTTCAGCCCTTAAAAACACGTTCCTCCTATATTTCAAGCACACTCATTTGTTCAACAAATATTTACCAGGCACCTATTATGTGCCACAGCACCACCACCCAGAAAAACCAAAAGTTCTAGATTCTCCCTTCTGTCCTCATATCCAGTCACTAAGTCATGTCTATTCTATTGCCTCTATTCTCTCAAGTTTAGATTTTATTCTCCTATTTATGGTCTCCTGCCCTATTACCTGTGTTACTAAAACTCCCTGCCACTGCTCACTCTCCAGTCATCTTCCAACTGAATGTTTCCCTTCTTAAAATGTTTTTAAGGCTCCTCATCATCCTTGGATATAATCCAAACTCCTCATCATTTCCTTTTTTTCTAATTCATCTTCTTCATCTGTGCTCCAAGAAATCCCAACTACTCCAGTCCAACAAATGTGTCATTTTGTCTCTTAACTTTGTACCTTTGTACATGCCTTATATGATAGCCACCTCCCCCCCTCCCCCTGCTTTTTTATTGAGACAAGGTCTCTCTCTGCCACCCAGGCTGGAGTGCAGTGGTATGATGGTAGCTCAATGCAGCCTTGAACTCAGCCCTCTTAAGACAACTAGGCAACTTCCTCCATAGCTCAAGAGCCCTCAGGCCTCCACATGGTGCCCAGCTCAATGGCAGGCCATAGTCATGCTGCCTTGACATCTATGTTTTTCCTTGCCTGGATCCCTTGCTAGGCAGCGAGTTCCTTGCTGGCAGTGATTTTATCTTGTTCATCAGCTCCTAGCTCAGTACCTGGCATAGTATCAGTGCTCAATAAATGTTGGTTGAAGTAAAGAATACATTTTAAACTTTTAAATATTTATGCAGAAATGGCACATAAAGTTCATTATTAAGTGAGTTCCTATTCTGCAAATTTCCATCTGTTTTCCAAATCAGATAACTGTGTTCCTCAGTGCAATCACTCCATGAAACCTAACCTGGAAACTGCTTCTTGAGTCATATTCTCATTTCTATGGTGCTCAACATGCAAAGCTGCCAGTGCTAGAAGTAGTTCTCCAAAGTGGGCCAAATTCATATTATTGGTGACTGTCACTGCTTAACAAGGATAACATCTGTGTACTTGGGGAAATGATGGAACTTGATTTTAAGAGTGGTACCTCTATGATATCAGTGACGATTAGCTCTGCTACAATTTCAGGCCAATCCAGCTGAAAAGGGTTTACTCAATCTCTGAAAGCTGTACCCATTAGATCTCCCCCAGCATAAATTAGGCTTAGTCTCTAGATTATTAAAGATCTAGGGATATTATATGTGTGTATGTATGAGTGTACAAATATGTGTGTGTATGAGTGCTGGAACCAGGCAAGTTGTTGGAAGTCGGAAGTGACAGATACTTTATGAGTGGTTGCCTTGTGTGTACATGAGATAATATGAAAGCAAGGCTTTCATGAGACAAATGTAAGATATGACTGTGAAAGACCACCTACTGCTTAGAGTAACAATTAACTTTCAAACAGTTTAAGTAACAGAAATATTTATTAATTATTGCTGTCTAAATAACAGAAAACATTCTATACATACATAAAATCTATGAATACAAATATATAAAACATATCCAAACACTACACTTAGGTAAAGCTATAGCTAAAAAATATTTCTTTACTTGTCACCTCCTCTTCAATAGTAAGTTTTAAAAGAGGGGCAACTCGCCAGGAGCAAAATTGGCTCACACTTGAAATCCCAGCACTTTGGGAGGCCGAGGCAGGTGGATCATCTGAGGTCAGGAGTTCAAGAACAGTCTGGCCAATGTGGTGAAATGCCATCTCTACTAAAAATACAAAATTAGCCAGGTGTGGTGGTGGGCACCTGTAATCCCAGCTACTCGGGTAGCTGAGGCAGTAGAATCTCTTGAACCTGGGAGGCAGAGGTTGCAGTGAGCTGAGATTAAGAAGAGTATGCAAATAGAATTCTGATTTTTGTTTTCAAATGAACATCATCCCTTTGTTTTTTATCCTTTTTCCTACTTGGGCCTCTATTTGAATATTTGAAAGAACTTCCCATCAACTTTCAATTAGTTTACCTAGGCAACTAATTGAAAGTTTGGCCTAATGCAGACAGAAATTAAGAGAACTCTAATGAGGCCCTTTATCCTACCCAAATGAAATTTCCACGGCTGAAAATCCACTCTGTATTATGTTCTTTTTTAAATTTTATTTATTTATTTATTTATTTATTTATTTATTTATTTGACAGAGTCTTCCTCTGTCGCCCAGGCTGGAGTGCAGTGGTATGATCTCAGCTCACTGCAACCTCTGCCTCCCAGGTTCAAGCGATTCTCCTGCCTCAGCCTCCTGAATAGTTGGGATTACAGGTATGTACCATCATGTCCAGCTAATTTTTGTATTTTTTAGTAGAGATGGGGTTTTGCCATGTTGACCAGGCTGATCTGGAACTCCTGGCCTCAAGCAATCCACCTGCCTTGGCCTACCAAAGTGTTGGGATTACAGGTGTGAGACACCATGGCCAGTCTGGATTATGTCCTTTTAAATATACATTTATGAAGCTTGATACCTTAGGTAAGAAACACCAAACACTGAGGAAAAACTTACATACATTCAGTGTATGTTTCCATAACTGGCACCAAGTTGCATTATTTTCACAAACCTAAATACCACAGATCTGTAAGGTGAAGATAAACATATGCATTTATATATACATGTATAATATATCTTCAATTTATCTTGAAATTACTTATAATATCCTTATAAACAAGCAAAAAATACTTACCTCTTATAAGATTTGACTAGTCTATTTCTTCCAGAGAGTTATAGTATAGCCAAATGAATTAAACTAATATCCTTTATCATTTACCTATAGAAAACAAATGGATTTTTGACCTAAAAAAAAAACTGGTTACTTTTTTAGAAGGCTTAGTATATTGGTAAAAATAAATCAACTACTTAAATATTGGCTTTATGGAAATTTTATGTTTGTAATACATTTCTAACTCCATTCATTCAGTCTATAAATATATATTTAGTACCTATTATTTGTAGCCTGTACTGTGCTAGACACTGGGATACAAAGATGAATAAGATGTAGCCCCTAACCTCAAGATGATCACAGTCTAGTAGGGAAGACATCATTAGAAACATGGACTTCAAAGTTGCCATAATCGGGGACTTCTAATTTTCCAGTAATAAATTTAGTTGCAAAAGGCAGACAAAAAGGCCATTTAAAATTTTACTCTAAAGTTGTGCTTTCTTCTGGATTTATAAGGAATAAATACATGTTTCATTGTGGAAATTTTGAAAAATACAGAATATTTTCAAAAACATCACTTCTACTGAGACATGTACATTTTTCAGCTTTCAGGTGGCTGGACGGTGGAAGTTTCTCTTATAATAGCTTTTGCCTTCCCTTCTTATTGCCACTCCCACTTGTATTTTATCTCCCTTCCTATCAATTATTTATCAATATAAGCCTATTAAGTACGCTTCAAAGAGCTTAGTAGATTTACTAATCTAGCATATAAATACAATTTCAGCTACTAGAAGTAATTAACTGTTCAGAACACTAGCAATGCATTTTGGTCATAACATTGACTTCCTTTTATTCATGAGGAAGAATACAAACCCTCAAATTAGGCTTTGTCCAGCTACACACACAAAGAGGGAAAAGTGAAAATGCCTCTCTTAGTAATCAATCTTGATTCATTTTTTTTAATTGCAAACAAGTATTTCTAATAATTAACACTTGGTTAATTGATCTTGAATTGCCCTAATTAGAAGTACAGAACTAAATCTTCTTTACTTTGTATATTCAACAAGATATTCAAGTAAGGCTACAATGTTCCAATGAGCATTCTCACCACCCCCACCCCCATACGCGTAGCATTTCAAAACACACACTTTCTCTGCTAATATACCCACCTTCGCCTTGATTTTTGAACAGCATTCTCCCTGTCATTATGTCTCAGAAGGTAAATTCCCATTACTTTATGCTGTCTCTAAAGCCAGGCTGGGGCCTGTAACTTGCATTGTATTTTCTGACGCTCATTTCCTAATGGAGTGCCAGGGATCCTGTTTCAAGCCAGACAATTTGCTAAATATGGGCAGATGAGTGGGAGATTTTTCTGCCCATACTTTCCATTAGATCCTAGATTACCAAAAACATCTAACCCATTTACAAGATTGGCTAGGACTGAATAGATATTGGCTCCTGGAATAGGCTCTTGAATTGAGCCTGCACACGAATTCTGATTCCAGGTTACAAAAACCTGTGAGATACTTCAACAGGTCCATGCATGTGTTATATAGCTCAACTCCCAAATATGGTAATATCAACCTTAGCAAGAAAGGTCTAGCTGACATTAAATCAAAGAGGGCTTGATTTAAGAGATGTCCTACAATTTATGTGCTGCAATAATTGTTGATCGTTAATGATACTAAGCCAGTCATAACAATTCTGCTAATTTCAATTTGTTATTTGGGTACTCAACAATTTAATAAGCCCCGCTGATGATAAAAGTTGCCAGCTAACTGAGGTAAGCCTGCATCTGTCTCCAGCCAAAATATATGTAGGTTGAAAAGTTTGTCCACATGCCCCAATAATGTATCGTAACAATTTGGGCTTAGGCTTTTAAAATATGTAAGATGACATATGGCTTAAGAAAGTATGTGAGAGTTCATAGGGAATACATAATGATCTAGAAACTCTATTTTTGTCAATTATTTACTAAATGCTGTATGGCCTTGTGCTCAACACTGCTCAAATGTAGTGCTTTCCCTTTAAGAGGCTTATAATCTAAAACATACAAATAACCATATGCAGAAAAAAAGCTAGAGATCAGAGTAAAAGGAAGCATTCACAAAAAAATGTACAAATTCAGCATGCCAGAACTTTTCAGTTGAGCAACATGATCCCCAGTGAAATTCTTTCCAAATGATGTATCGTGTGCACAAGTTATAAGTGATTATCTTCAATTTTCTTAGAAATGAGTAATAAGATACCTCTTAAGACCCATAGTTTTGTATATGCATCAAACACTGAAGTTGGCGTGGTCATTGATAGCTGTCATTTAGGGAGAAAACATATTTTCTGTCTTTTCTCATACCAGACAAATCCAGGACTCTTTTCTCCCAGATCGGTAATAAGCCGCCTTTTTCTAGGCTACAGTGAACAGCAAACATTGCAATTCTAAAGATGGAAGTAGCAGAATGCTCAAAAATATTGCATCAAAATATTGGATACAACCTACCAGTCTATAAGAAAAAAACACATTGCAAAACTGACACCATCTGTGTCATTTAGCATCCATCAAAATTCTTATGTCTGTATTTCCTAATGCTTCCAAAATGGAATTTGCTCCAAGAATTAAGAAACTCTTTTTAAGATGGCGGCCCTATTAAGAGACTTCTCCCTATCTCCCACTTCATCTCTTCAGTTCTTTTCCCTTGCCCAGGCTGGCTATTGTGACCATTTCAGCCAATTTCCTGGAGGTATTTTCTAGCCCTTTTCACCCTTTTTAATCCTACAAGTTTCCTGGGAAGCCTGTTTACTTGTATGCTCCCCCACTAGACTGTGAGCTCCTTGACAAAAGGGATTGTGTCTCACTCCTCTCTGCACCCCCAGCACCTATTACAGAGGCTGCCAAGGAGTTGGCAGTGTTAGACTCCTTTCAGCCCAAGGTGCCCCACCAATCATCAGCCATGTCCTCCATCAGATTGATGGCTCCCTCTAAGCACAGCTTGGTATCAGTATCAGGATTCGTGTACTATTCAGACCACATTTGAAAGAATTCTCTAACTGTTCCAAGTTAGCACACAATACAAAGTTTTTTGTATTGTTCAAAGTTTTAACAAATCACCTGGTCACCCAAATGTCTAGTGCAATCTCAGAAGAGAGAAAACCTTTCCACACCTCACTTATTATTCTCTCTCGATATTAGGACCGCTAACTGCTTCAAACTAATTGGGGAACCGCAGCTGGCAACCCAGATACGGAGGCTAGTTCTCACAGTAAAAACAACAACAAAAAATACCAAACTCTCTCTTTGTTTCAAGCACGTTGCTTTTTATTTTTATGTTGTTTCATCTATTTCAAGAAACTGCAAGTCAATTTTGGCTGTTAAAGACTGCCTTTTACCCATACAGGCATTTGGCCTTCTGGATTGGTTCTCGCACTTTCCAAGGCCTTCCAAGGCAAGATCCCTCAATCTTTTGGGAGTTGCAACACTACCACGGTTTGTTTGATTTTCTCATTTCCATCCATCCCTTACGCTACCCCCCTCCCCTGACAAAAGTGGTGTATGGCATTCATAAAGTGAATTACACTTGATTTTTGTTTAGAGGAATTTTTTTCCAGACTTCTGTAACATTCCCTTGAGACAATTGGAAACATCATTGTCTGATTACTAGCTCACTTTCCTTGCCTAAAATTGTATCCATTCTTGATTGCGCCTGTGGGTAGGTTAAGCAAAACAAAATAAACATCTAGACTTATGAGCTCATTGGCTTTTTTCTGAATTTTTCTAAATTAAATAAGGGCAAAAGAGCTGTACTGAAAGTCAGTTATATGGATTTTTCTGCCAAATGCTAACTCTGTGCGCCTGGTTTCCATCTGTGGTGCTTTCCAAGTTACAAATCCTTAAAAAAATAAGTGGGGTATGAAGAGATCTATGGATTTTGGGGACATGCTATTTAGAACTGCTATCCTGTGACTTGAACACTCCAAAAGAAATGGGAACATGAGATTTTAAGGCTTTAGATCAGCTTTGTGGAAGTCTAGTGTAGTCCTTCAGCACCAGTGATTTATTTTTTAGGCTGGCTTGTCTCAAATGCCATTTAGTCTTATCCATATCAGCATAAGAAATGTACCTTATTCAGGCTAACCCAATTCTGCTAATGGCCAAAGTTAGCCGTCAATCCCAAATGCTCCCCCTAAGTGAAACAGGACATTCTTGAGGATTTCTCCTTACTGTGACTGAATCTCATTTGATCTGGGACAAAGAAAGCTTTAATGCAGTTAATATAGTACAGCAGGCAAACTGAACGTGGCTTAAAATATGGATGTGGAGGGGGGAAAGTCAAGCGGTCATCGTGATGGTTCATAATTATCAAATAATTTTCAGCTCTCTTTCAATTTCCAACCACTGAACGACAGCAGCAAATTATACATTCATTCACTTCGAAATTATGCACTTACCATTGTATTTAGTCTGCCATTATTGTCTCTTCCCTAAAATACTGATGTGCTCTTTCCACACACGAACATTAGGATTTTCACATTTTCCATACCTACAGTGACCATATTTGTCCCACTAAAATTCAGGACACATGGTTCCATGCCAGGGCAGAGTATTAGAAACCTGCACTGCCTCTGGAAAATTCAGGATATATGATGGTAGCTGTATAGGGATCACCATATTTGAAGTTTGGCTTGGCCAGTGCGAGTCAGGACAGTGCCTGCCATGTAGAAGGTGCTCAACAGTGTTTGTGTTTGTTAAATAGAACTAAAGCAGGGAATGTTGGGTTTATATGATGAAAACCCTTGAAAAGTGATTTCTCCTATAGAGTTTGTGAAATAGCAGAGGAAAATGAAAAACCTTTATTACAAATCCCTCTTCTCTATAAGTGTATGGCTATCCCTAGGCCTAAAGGGAGGGAAGGAGCCCAGGCCAAATCTCATACACACAGTGTGTGGGCCCTCCCAATACTTTTATACAGATGCTGCAAAGAGGCAGGCAGCCAGAGAGCTGGGGGAGAGCGAGGGAGGGCGATTGCCTGCAGGAGTGTGTGTGGAGAGGGGGGTTGCTAAATGACTATCTGTGCTTTCCTCTGGCCTTTTTCTTCTTTTGGGCACCATCTTTACCTCCTGGCTTTGAATCAGCCAAATGTGGCCCCAACCCCAACCCTGGACCCATTCGTCTTGTGGGGGCTCAGCCTGTGAGGACCAATTTTTACATTACCAACAAAAGCATGTTCTCTAGCCTTAACAATCTAATTACCATGGCACTTCCAGGGGAGAGAGATTCGCCAGTTGTTTCAGTTCTGTGGAACTGATTCATAGGTTGCCCCTTACAGCTCCTGCACATGCCCACGTGGTACATTATTAACACTTAACAGTGGATGAGGTAGTTCGACCCTCCCTTAGAGCGAAATCCTGCAAAGCAATATTTAACATATGCGCAAATGCATTTCAGTCACCAAAAAGGGTGACCAATTACCTTTGCAACTAAACAGCAGGCTCACTCGGCTCTTTTCATCAACCTAAAGAAAAGGCTGAGGGCGCGCTGGCTGCCTAGGTAACCTCCTACCAGTGAACGCTGGCTGGTAGCGCCCACGGGGCGCGCATCCGCATTCACAACTTGGTCCAACCATCGGGCCCGCCTCCATGACTTGTTGAGAGCCACCAGCCAAGTTTTGGCTAGGGCTGCTCCCCGATCCCTCGGAAGCGCGGGACGCGCGCCTCACTGGATGCCTGAGTTGAGAAGAGACCCCGGAGGCCACAAACGTCTCACGGTTACGGAATACAACTGGCCGTTTCTTCTCAGTGCACCCCTGACAAATTAACCTGTTTGAAACCGACTCTTCTTGTCCGCATTGTCAGTGTAGCAACTTGGTCTAATTGGATTCTAAGGCGGGCGTTAGGAGCCCAACCGCTGGACAGTCAATCACGCAGGGCCATTAATATTCATCTGTTGACAGCGGCAGCCCTCGGCTAAAGTTAAAATACGTCGTTACGGCACGATCTGATTGTGCAGAACAAAAGGCAGGCGTTCAGAAACTTTCCTCCACCTAAAATCATCTCCCCTTTAGGATCTAGCCTGTCAAGAAGGCAGATGAATTTGGGAGGAGGAGGAGTTAAATTTCTTTGGACTCCGGCTCCCTGGGCCAGCAGCACCGGTTTTAAAGCGATTTCGCTAACCTATATAAGGGATGCTGTTTTGAAGGAAAAGGTTCAGTCCTCCTCATTTTGGGGACCCTCTTATTCAAAAGTTTGCCTCGGTGTGTCTTCACCCGCCACTGCAGATTCAGAAATCTGTCCTCAACTTTGCTTGCACTTGGGCCCAGGCTTAGGAAACCCAGGCTGGGGAAAGGAGGGCATGGGGGGCACGCTGGGGAAGGGACGGCTGGAGCTGTGGTCCAGCTAAGGCTGAAATTCTGACACGTATGTGCGAGCAAGGATGGCAAATTCCCGAGGCACCAGCTCGGCTGCGGGGCGCCAGTTCGCAAAGACCCGGGAAAATAGCTCCCACCTTCTCGCCCTTCCAAAAAAGCAGGCGCTCACGAGAGGGCGATCCCCACGGTTCCTCCCGCTCACACCTTCCCTGACAGCAGCGTGAGACTGGGGTATGTGGGCTCCCTCCACACACATCCTCTCTCCCTCCCTCAGTAGATCCAGCCAGGCCCCAGGCACACCGACCACTCCCAAGTGCCCAGCTGCAGGGCGCACAACTACAGCCCGGCGGGGCCACCACGCGCCCCTTGCTCCCCGCTGAGTGCGGGGAACGCTCAAGGGACCCCTCCTCACCTGGCACGGGAGTTTCGGGCACCCACTTGAGTCCGGGCTGCAGTCTCTGGAAGAAGGAGCGGACTTGGTGACAGGTGGCGTCCGGCGGCGGCGGCGGGGGCTGCGCCTGTCCCGGGAAGTCCAAGCTGAGCAGCATCGCCACCACCAAGCACGCGGTGCGCACGGTCCCAGCCATCCTGCTTCGCAGGGAGCTAGGAGAGCGCGGGAGAGTGGCAGCCGGAGCGAGAGCAGTCCCAGGACTCGGCAAGCCTGGCAGTGGCCCTGTGGAGCAAGAGACGTGCTGCTACCCAGCCGCTGCAAAAGTTTCCTCGCAGCTACCTGGGCGCTGGGCGAGGGCGGGAACCGCTTGGCGGCGCGGGGCAGGGCGGGGCTGACTGGCGTGGGGCGGAGCGAGGAGAGACGGGGCGGGGCGAGGCGAGCCGCGCGGCCAGGGGGAGGCGGCGGTTGTGCAGCCGGTAGCCTGCGGGGTGCGGGGGCGCGGCGTGGAGGGCGGCGGGGGCCACTAGGGCACCGCGTGCGGGGACCAGGCGGAGGCAGTGCGAGAGGAGGGTGCGGAGCGCGCGCGGTGGCTCCCGGCAGCCGAGCCAAGCTGCCCGTTCGCCACCGCTCTACATAGGGCGCTCTGGCATAACTACTGCAGAGGGGCTGCAGGCTCGAGCGCGCTGATTGGCTTCCCAGCAGCCGTCCCCTCTGACTGGCTCTGGGAGAAGTTCCCCAGCCTCACTCCTCCTTCCCGCCGCTCATTGGCCTACAGCCTGGAGGGCTTTTCCCTTTAGGATTTTTGCCTCCTTTTCATCCTTCCTGGGGGCAGGTGGGGGTCCCTGGCTTAGGTGCCCCTCCGCTTCGCCACAGGCCTTCTTTCAGCCTGTGCCAGCTCTTTCCTGGCCACCAGAGCCACACAAGGTATTCCATCACACAAAATCCACCTCCTCATTCTACTCTCTGAGGAGCTTCCCGCGAACCGTTTTCCTAACGCAGCTCTGACCAGGTTCTCAAAGCCAACCCGCAAATAGTCACGTTCAGGGACAGCCAGGGACCACTGGGCTTTTCACAGCCTGCCTCACCTTTGAATACTGTATCTTAAAAGTCTGAAAGCCCCTGTGGCTTGCTAGATTTGATTCAATAGAGCCACACAAAGTCAGAGAAAGCACCTGATTCTGGGGCGTTAAAAGAAAATCTACTGCACGAGAGTCCCAGGTGGCCCTTCAAGAGGCAAAGCCTAACTAGTTACAACGAAATAACCAGGGGCTTAAAGCTAGCCTAACTCATTAGAAAATCATTACACAGCAAATTTATTGAGCCAAAGCTAGCCTATTTCATAGATGGAGTAGAAGGCTATTTGAAAGATCTTCTACACCCAAATCCCACCTCTCCTGCTTAGATTTCACCGTTAGAAATCCAGTTCTTTGAGAATCAAATATCTCTCCGAGAAGGAATACATTTTGGTCATTACCTATATGCTGGTAAGGAGGGATCTTTAGCACGGATTCTTTTCATGATCCTCCACACCCTACTCCAGTAGAGAACTCAATAAGTATTTGTATGATGAAATTACTTAACACCTCTGCATGAATTAGTTTGTCATCTGAGGTTTTGTTTCCGACCTAGGTGAAAGTAGGTTTTGAGGGAGAACCTCAGCACCAGGAAATTGTCTGGGGTGTGCAAGGTCAGGGGAGAGGAGGTTGTGTTCCAGGACCCATGGGCTGAGAAGGGAGACAAAGAGAGAGGAAGGTCACGGTGGAAGTTCATTTATCCATTTATTCATTCGGTAACAAATATTTGAACTCCTACTGTGTTCCAGGCACTGTAGATTACAAACAGACAATGAGGATACAAAGATTAACCAACCTGTGGTACCTGACCTCAAAGAACTGCAAACTAATAGGGAAAACAACCAAGTCGAATGTTAACCCACTGTGTGAATGCTAAGATAAGAAAGTTCTAAGGGTTACTAAGAGGGGGAATCAGAGAAAGCGTGCCGGAGATGATGACCTAAACTCAGACCAGTAGGAGTTTAGGTGAGACAAGCAGATGGGGAGAAGGGTTCTGAGGCAAAGAAAGCAGTGTAAACAAAGACACTGAGGGGAGAGGGCTTGGCATGGCCCAGTTGGAAGGTGGGAGGTGCAAGTAATGATTTCATGTTGGGGAGTTGGAAGAGCTAAGGTGAGAGAGGTAAGCAAGGGCCAGATTATGCAGTCTTGAAGCCATGTGGAGGAGCCTGGGGAACCACTTAAGGAAATTTTCAGCACGGTGGGGGAGGGGGGCGCCATGATCACATTTGCCTGATTAAAAGATCTCTCCAGCAGCACTGTGGAGAATGGCTTGGAGAAGGAAAAAGATTGGAAGCAAGGAGACCAGTTCAGAGGCTGTGAAAATAATTCAGACAAGAAATGATAAAGTCCTGTAGCAGAGAAGATTTGGAAATGGAAAAAAATTACTGGAGATATTTAGCATATAGCGTTAAAAGGGTATAATGACCTAGTGGATATGGGGGATGGGAGAGGAGTCAAGGACGGAGGGCCCATTCACTCTTTTTTCAACAAACATTTGAGTGCGGCCAATGTATCTGGCATTCTTCTCCTACTTCATAATTTTGCCTGGGGCTAGGCCTGCGCCTGCATTGAACATTTGACAAATGACATATCCACTTTAAAAGAAACACCAATTAAGAGTCATAATTTGGCTGGTGAGTTTGATATGTTCCACCTGTGGAGCCCTGTGACCAAAGGGCAGATTGGAAGGCAAGCATTGATTGAATTTCATGACCTTGCAGAGGAAGACATGACCTCCCATAAATTCATGATCTTCCAGAGCTCATGCAACTAACTACAAAGGCAACAGTTGTTTTCAACTACTGGGTATTGAGTACCTGGAAAAAGGGGAATGGGACTTATTTTTAATACATGCTTTTATATTTAATATACTTTGTATGAGCTAGGTCAGTGCTTTCCAAAGTGAAGTGTGTGAATCCCTGGGTTAACTGAAGTGGACCAATGAAGTTTTTGCTTTTCATTTTAATAAATATTTATTTTAATGGTGGATTAGAAAAAATATATGTAACTAGTACATCCAACCCATGATTTTGTTAGGACAAAACTAAGTAGCTGGTGCCATGATACATTTATTTCAATAAAAATGTGAACTGGTTTGAAGAAAAATATTTAATTGTAATGGGAATATGAAGATATAACAAAATGTGTGGGGTGATATGTGAATGACTAGGCTTTGGGCTGTCATAGGCAAACTGGCCCTGAGGTTTTGGAAAATATTTCTTTGGCCTAAAAGCTTCTGCTGCCCCTCCAAGCGGCTACTTCAGAGCTTTTAGCCAACCTAAGGTAAGAGTTAATAAAACTTGCTAAGTTTAAGGAGTGGTTCCATTTTTGTAAGTGCCTCTCAAAGACTTTCTAACCTTCTACTCCCTAAGTGATGACTCTAATAGCAGAATTTCAGGCACTGAAACTGACATCGAGGAAAGCTATGAGCAGCTGTCCGCCCTGCCTACCCAGTAACTTGGAATTTTACTGATGAAAATCCAGTTCCTTAACCAAAGCATACAATCTGTTACATTACATACTATATACTGCCCAAATGGGCGACTGTGAATTAAGACTGGGTTTTCTTTTCCTCTTTTACATAAACAACTGTCTTATCTTTCAAGGTTCCCTTCCTTGTGTTAGAAGTAAGGCCAGTGATTCATCCTTACTCTTCAGCTAGTAGAGACAAAGAGAAACAATCAGTCTAGAAACACAAAAGGATGTGCTGATTGAGCCAGTGTTCACTTTTGACAATTCATGATTCTGTGCTTTCAGGCCCAGTTGGAAGCATTTAGATAACATCGTTGGGTCCCATCTTTCTCTTTGGACCCCAGAGGAAGGCTACCTAGCACAGCAGGCCCAGAAGAACTTTTCTTCACCTTTCGCTCCTAGTCTCCAGTTTGAAAGAATTCGAGAATTCCCAGCTGTAGCCAGCAACTATTATCTTGCTGTAGCTGGGAGGAGAGTCTGGTTCCATGGCTCCAAAAGCAGCATAAATCAAGTTTTCTGGGAGAGGGTTAAGAAAGGGTGTTCAACAGCTGCCGCCATGGGAGGAGCTCATACACAGCCGTGCGCGCGGCCACACACGCACACATTGTTTGTCTTGGGCCCAGTTTCCTTTGCCCCCCAGGTGATGTTCTCCTTTCCCCATATCCCTCAGGTACACAGTATCTTCTCCCCTGAACTCCACTCTCAAAACCTGCTTTCAGAAAAGAAACTTTAAAACTCATCCGTTTACAGTGTATATGGTTGATAGGTTATAATGGGGCTGCCCACCCAGGGGTACAAGTATTTTAACAGGATCAAAGCTTTAAACCAAAGGAACAGAGCTCTAAAAACAGTGGAATTCCAGGCATCCGCCAGTGGGAAGGGAGTGTTTAAACTGAGGGGCAATGAGGCCTTTTTTGGTGCACCTGAAATCACATCATGTAGACAGTTGCTTATATGTTAGACTGGTGCTGCTCACAGTCAACACCTCCCTGGCCACACCTCTGCACTCTATGGCACACAGCCACTTTGTCTCCCCTTCTCTTGCAGTGTATGACTCCTTTGTGGGGCAGAGGGGAGGGGAGGCGCCAGGCACACTGATCCCAATGCTCCCAAATGTATAAGCTATGATCAGAGAATGAATTATGGTCCTTTGGGAAAGAGTGTTCATTCATCCATCCCAGCCAGCAGGCCAGTGCAATGTAAATGGTAACTTTGTAAGTTGAAAGACTTAGAGCCATTTTGAAAATTGCATAATAATCCCAGGCAGAATTTGGCTCCATGTGTATGGAAAATTAATAGACCCTGCTGAGATGCTTGCATTGTGAGTTGTGGATGGATAGCCTCTACTCAGATCAGGGACTATGCTTTGCCCTCACTAAATCCACAAAATATACTGAGCTTCTTGTAAGTCAGAGTCCAAGTCTTGAAAAAAACTACTGAAAATTTTATTTGTACCATCATGTTGATTACCACAAATAAAAAATTATTCTATTCTGTGTTTGTTTGTATAAGGGATATTGACCTAGATTTCTAACATATTTCTTCATATCCCAGTCCATTGATTTTCTTTTTGATTGGGCAGATGCACTGTATGTAAATCTAACATTTTGTGTCTCTTGCATAGGATATTTGGTTTTCTATAAAAATTTAAGGGGTTTTAGTTTGGTGATTGAGAGCACAGTAGCTTTAAATCCAAATGCTGGTGATGCCTGAGGCATGGCTTTATGTGCCACATGGCAATTCACACGTACTTTGTTTTGCTTTGAATCATTTTGGACCAAAAAACACAGTGGTTCAGGTAATGTAATATATCTGTTTTGATGTACGATGTGTAGAACCTCTAATAATTTCACTAAGATTTTTTCTGGGTCTTTATGCTCTGGAGCCTGGGTCCCCAGTAAGCCAATTGGCATTCAACAGTTGACATCTCACGTGTTTGCTTCCATTAAGGTCCTTTCCTCTCACCAGAGCTCCATGAATTTCAAGCAACTTATCATGGGAAATCAACAGCCACCATCACAGATAACAACTCATATTTTTGATAACTTCTCCCTTCCCCTTCTCAAACCCTATCCACACTCCTAAGTCTTGTGGAATTTCAAAAGTAGCATATCATAAGAAAACACCATCCCCAGCACCACCTGTAACTCTATAGTCACCATAAAGATTATCCCTTAGGAACTGTGTGTTTTGTTTTGTTTTGTTTGTTTGTTTTGAGACAGAGTCTCGCTTTGTTGCCCAGGCTGGAGTGCAGTAGCACGATCTCGGCTCACTGCCACCTCCACCTCCCAGGTTCAAGTGATTCTCCTGCCACAGCCTCTTGAGTAGCTGGGATTACAGGTGCACACCGCCACGCCTGGCAAATTTTTGTATTTTTAGTAGAGACGGGTTTCACCATGTTGGTCAGGCTGGTCTCGAACTCCTGACCTTATGATCCGCCCACCTCAGCCTCCCAGAGTGCTGGAATTACAGGCGTGAGCCACTGCGCCTGGCAAGAACTGTGTTCTTCAGAGGCAGTATGGTTGAGACCTGCAGTTCAAGGAGAGGGAGAGAGCAGGTCCAAGCCATTCCATACCCTACCAACCAGGCCCAGGGGCTGCCTGACTTGCGGTACCAACATTGGGGTGACCACTACACTTGCCAAATTGTGCAGCAAATGTATGTTTTCCTATGTATCTCCACAATAACTTGAGAGCTTTAAAAGAGTAGGGATTCATATGCTTCTTTTCTGTACTCCCTGTAGTACAGTGCTACTCAGAGTGCAGTCCGTGTACCTGTGCTGGTCAGTGCCCTGTTTCCTACCAGTCTGTGAATCTGTGACTGCTACCAAGTAAACATTTAGAAACTTTTTTTTTTTTTTTTTTTTGAGACAGGGTCTTGCCCAGACTGTACTGGAGTGGTATGATCCTGGCCTGCTGCAGCCTTGATCTCCTGAACTCAAGCTATCCTTCCACTTCAGCACCCTTCCCAAACTAGCTGGGACTACAGACAAGTACCACCATGCCTGGCTAATTTTTTTTTTATTTTGTGCAGAGATGAGGGTCTCACAATGTTGCCCAGGCTGATCTCGAACTCCTGAACTCAAGGGATCCTTCCACCTCAGCCTCCCAAATTTCTGAGATTACAGGCATGAACTACTGCACCTGGCCTCTAGAAACTTTTATAGCATTTTTATATTGCTGCCACTTGAAAGCACATGAAGAGTTGGTCACACTGTTGAGTCAAATAATTGTTTTAAAATGGCCTTATATTTTGTATTTCTTTTTCAGTTTTTCCAGTAAATCATTTTCATGATGTTTTCCCAAAGTATTTGTCCATGTCAGAAAATAAAAATAATATAAAATAAGCTGATTTTACTACAGATGGTTTGAGAAGCATCGCCCTAGTATATGCACAGTACTTTGGTCCATAGTAGTCCCTTAGTAAATGTTTTTCAATTAAGCCCTGTGATGCTTTTCTTTACAAAAATAAGTCCACACATCCCGATTTATGGAGAGTTCCTATTAAGATCATAACATATAAAAACTTTCCAATAATAAGTGACTTATTTAAAGATAAATTTCTAGCTAAAATATTCCTGCTATAAAAATTATCACATAAGAATGCTTTTCTTCTTCAGCTCACTTTTATTCAAGAAACACTCAGAAGAGAGTAAATGTGGCTTACATGAGGTTGTGCATCTCAGAAGATCTTAGTATAAATTACAAACAGAGGTTGAACTCCATAGCCTTTGTATTTTATTTTATCAATTATTTCCTTCCTAATTTATATCATGTTTTCTGTTGTAAATGAAAGAGATACTAGCCTGAGTACCAAAACATATCTTTTTAAGAGCAAGATGATAAGATCCAGAGGGAAGTACTGCTTCCTTGGAATGCCTTCATCTCATTCATCCTTACAACATGTCAGAAGCATAGCAAGTCTCCCCTGCCGTAAATAAATTGCATGTCATTACTCAGAAGATTTACGCTCTCTTGGATGTCTCCAGTTCTTCCCTAACTCCTGTTAAACGTATGGTTAATACCATATGTTTTGTTAGCAGTTTTTTGTCTGGTATTGTTTTGAAGTTAGCAGTTGTTTCATGTGGGAGTATCCCATCTTCCCAAGTAGATTGGAATAATGAAAAGAACGGCAGACCAGCAGTCAAAGAGCTCATTTCTAGTTCTTGTTTTGCCACTCTGAGCATTGCGACTCTGAATCAGTAACAACATTTCTGAACTACAGCCTCCTTAACTATAAATTGAGAACGGTGGACTACATGCTTTCTAAAATTCCTTCTACCTTTGACCATCTGTGTTTCTATGTTAGTGAATTCCTTGAGGGAAGGAATCTTCCATTTCTGTATATAGCCTCCAGCACCTTGCCTAGAATGCAGTAGGCCCCCAGTACACATTGTTGAAGACATGACAAAATGTATTCCTCATGACACAGACCCCAGTAATGGCTCCATAGGAGATGCTCAAGAAATATTAGTCGTTGATCAGTGCTCTTCTTAATCAAAGTACCGTATAATAACATTAAAAATTTAATTTTTCTCCTGGTTGGGCGTGGTGGCTCATGCCTGTAATCCCAGCACTTTGGGAGGCTGAGGCGGGTGGATTACTTGAGGTCAGGAGTTCGAGACCAACCTGGCCAACATGGTGAAGTCCCGTATCTACAAAAATACAAAAATTATCTGGGCATGGTGGCGTGTGCCTGTAATCCCAGCTACTTAGGAGGCTTAGGCCCAAGAATCGCTTGAACCCAAGAGGAGGAGGTTGCAGTGAGCCAAGATCATGCCACTGCACTCCAGCCTGGGTGACAGAGCAAGACATCTCAAAATAAATAAATAAATAAATAAATAAATAAATAAATTTTCTCCTAATAAGCAAGATAGTAATTTTGTTGTGAGCAGTTTTGCAAGAGTGGAGATATAAACAGACATACCTCTATCATATTTTATTTATCTCTAGAAATCTAAGTCAAAGATTTTTAAAATTAATTCATTAACATTTTTAAATAACCAAGGTTTTGATATTGATTTTTTAAGATTATAAAATACTAAAGGTAAGATACTATATTTATCTAAATCTCACTGTATGAGGGGTCTAATTGATTATTTTATTGTTTGGAAATGATTATAGTAATGTTTTAGGAAGATTTATTATTAACTTTTTCCTATTGGAAAACCTGTGTCAATCCCTTCTATGGAAAGCCTTCCGAAATGTATTGCCTATTTTTCTGCCTTAGTAAACAAAGCATACATATGAAATCTAATATAACCTATCCTTGATGCTCTGTTTTATCATATTCAATTTTTGTGCAATGTTGTAAATATACAAAAATGGTGAGACAATGAGCTGAGTCTGTATTGGGCCTACTATACATCATGAAATTTGATTTTTAAAAAATAACAACAAATCCTCTGAAATGAGTTTTCTCTTCCTCTTTAATGTATGATTCAGCATATACAGATGCATGCTCTCCTGCATTAATCTGCTTTTTAAAAACTGTAATTCTGGAATCAAAGGCCAAAGTAGCCCTTCCTAGGTCGTTCCTTTGGTTTAACCTCAGTTAAACAGCAATCATTTTCAATAACAGCTATTTCAACTCACTCTCCAGTTGACTTGCTTTAACTTATGTTGCAACACAGTGATCACAAGAGCCAGCACAGTGTTGTGGAATGGACATAAGTTCCACAGTCAGATAGTCCTGGGTCCAAATTCCAACTCTATTACTTACTAGCTAGATAACCTTGGGCAAGCAGCCTTATCGGTCTAAGCCTTCACTTAGAAAATGAGGATTAAAAACTTAACCTTCAAAAAGACCGCAAGTATTAGTGAGGATGTGGAAATTGGAAACCTTGCATACTGTTGGTGGGAATATAAAATGGTGCAGCTGCTATGGAAAACAGTATGGAGGCTCTTCAAAAAATTAAAAATGGAACTGTCATATGATCCAGCAATCCCACTTCTGGGTATTCATTAAAAGAATTGAAATCGGGATCCTAAACAGATACTAACACCCCCCTGTTCATTGCTGCAGTTCTTCGCAATAGCCAACATGTGAAAACAACCTAAATGACAATAGACAGATGAATAAAGACAATGTGACAGAAAACCAAATACCTCATGTTCTCACTTATAAGTGGGAGCTAAATGATGAGAACACACGGACACATAGAGGGGAACAACACACACTGGGGCCTATTGGAGGATGAAAGATGGGAGGAGGGAGAGGATCAGGAAAAATAACTAATGGATACTAGGCTTCATACCTGCAGGATGAAATCATCTGTACAACAACCCCCCATGGCACACGTTTACCTATGTAACAAACCTGCACATCCTGCACATGTAACCTTGAAGTTATGATAGAAGTTGTAAAAAAAAAGACAATGAGGTATATACATGCAATGGAATACTATTTGGCCTTCAAAAGGAAAGAAATCTTGCCATTTGTGACAACATGGATGAACCTGGAGGACATTATGCTAAGTGAAAAAAGCCAGGCACAGAAGGACAAATACTGCACAATTCCACTTATATAAAGTATCTAAAATGGTCAAATACATAGATACATAGAGTAGAATAGTGTTTACCAAGGACTGGGGGTAAGGAAGAATAGGACATAAAGTATCAGTCAAGCAAGATGAATAGGCTCTAGAAATCTGCTGTACACATTGTACCCATAGTCAACAATAGTGTATAATATGCTTAAATTTTGTTAAGAGGGGAGATCTCATGTTAAGTGTTCTTACCACAATTTTTTTAAACTTAATCTTGGTCAATGAATGGATGGATATATATATATATCCATGTGATAATACACATATATTACAATGCATTGTACAGCTTCTCTGTATGCTAAGAAAAATACAACTTTGCAAAATCTTTGAGGGAACTAGAGATCATATAGGTAAAGTGTCTGGCACATTGCAGGTATTCACATTATTGTGTGAACCTTAAGGCTACTTCTTTTAAAGGCCGTCAAAGCCAGGTTTGGTTTTGGTTTGTTTTAACAAACATTATTTACTTGTTTCTTTCTTTGTCATTTATTACTAACATTTATTCAGCAGTCACTGTGTTCTAAGCACTGGTGATACAATGATGAGGGCAAAATTCTCCTCCTCATGGTCCTTAGCCAGGTTTGTTTATAACCTCCAGAGTGATCAGACATGACTGAGATCTTGAGGTTTTAGTTGTGAGTTCATTGCCAGGTTTGCCACAATGCCAGCTTTTGGGAGTTCCAGATTACCAAAGGTTTGCAGATTTGTAAGTTTGAAGGCAGGCATACGCCCTCAAAGGGTCTCCTTTAACTTCACACTCTTGACTCCTGCTTAGTCTTCCTCCAGCTTCTCCTTAAAACAGGTCCATGTGGAGATTACGGGAGCTAAGCAGTGTTCAGTGATGGCCTGGGTCCAGCAAGAGACCTGCCACGGGCCCAGGAATTCTCAGACACCAATTTGCCTTTCCATTTCCCAGGGCTTAACCTCTGTCATTTGGCCTCCCCAATTACAATTACATTTCCAGACGTTTTTTTTCTTTTGGCCTTACCCTCAATTCCCAGATCTTAGTAATGGCTCATATTTCCTGGACGTAACTACAGGAGCTCAAATTCACCTCTGAAAAAACGTTTTCAAACTTGAGCTTACAGCCAGATCTACCCCAGTTTTCAACTTTACCATCAAACTCATATATTCATACCTTTTCTAATGTATCACCTTACGGAAATATCATGCCATATTTACTTTCTTTTCTTCTGCTTGGTACTAGGTAATGAAGTGACTCTTCTTCAGAGGCAAAAGGCTAATGATTTCCAGTAAAAAGAAACAATGTCAGTCTCTCAGCTAATACTCTATGGCGTGGAGGGAAAACAATTATCTCGCATATGGAAGGGAAAGTTCATCTTCCTTGGTGTAACTTCTCCTATGGCAAAGAGGTCATTTAGTCACATGCAAGCAGCTAGACAAGATGATAATATAAAGCAGATATATTATCTGTGTGCTTCTAAACCATCTGGGGTTTATCAAATGTCCTACACCACTCAAGGATGAGTCAGTTAAAGAGAAACATCAAAGAATGAAGGATGGAATCACCTACTGTTCTTCTGTGTATTTTCACACAAAAAAAGGTTTAGTTCTCATTAAGATAAAAAGATCAGAATATCGTTCTATGAGCAGTTCAGTTTTGTTTTGTTTTGTTTTTGTTTGTTTGTTTGCTTGTTTTTTGAGACAGAGTTTGCTCTTGTTGCCCAGGTCAGAGTGCAATGGTGTGACCTCAGTTCACTGCAACCTCCACCTCCTGGATTCAAGCGATTCTCCTGCCTCAGCCTCCTGAGTGGCTGGGATTGCTGGGATTACAGGCACCTGCCACCATGCCCAGCAATATTTTAAAATTTTTTTTATTTTTTTATTTTATTTTTTTTAGCAGAGACCATGTTTCACCATGTTGGCCAGGCTGGTTTCGAACTCTGACCTCAAGTGATCCGACCACCTCGGACTCCAAAAGTTCTAGGATTACAGGTGTGAGCCACCTCACCCAGCCTATGAGCAGTATTGTATTCACACCTGAAGCAGCCATAATTCTAAAATCCAGAGATCTTTATTTCTCACCCTAGTTTTGCTGCAAATAGAATGCATTATACTGATGCACTTTAACATATACATAGTATCCCTAACTCTAAAAAAATCAAGCCTGCCAAGTGTCCTTATCCCTATACTAATATTATTGATTCTCAAATCTTAGGCAGTATATCTACTCATACCATTTTTTCCTTAGAATTTGATCTTTTGGGGTGTTTCAATTCAGCAAACAGGGATTACAGTAATGATTACACATAGTAAAATTTGGGGACCTGATAACAAACCTCTTAATCTGAGAAGGAAGAACCAAATTTCCAGGACTACCTAATAATCCCAGTTAAATTGTCTCCTTTCAGAACCTCTTATATTTGTTTAAAACTTCCTATTTCTCACAGAGGACTTCCTCATACCTTATCAGATTGTTCTTTCCAACAGCCCTATCAGATAGACCAGGCAAGCAAGTATTATTACCCCCATAATATTGATGGGAAAGCCTCTGAGATTGAGAGAGATGAAGTGATGATCCCAAGGTCGCATAGCAGGTCAGCGATGAAGACGGGACCATGCCCCAAGTCTAAAAGAAAAGAAAAAATCCCAACAAGCCATGTGGCAGTGCTTTAAAACGTAAATGTCATAGGTAAAAACTTTGAATGTTATCCAGATGTCTATGGAAGGCTCATGGGAATCAATACTCACCTTAAAAAGCTAGGCAGGAAAAATGACACGTTATGAAAAACATGCCAATTTGAGATTTACTGGATGAGAGAGAAAAGTTGAGAACAATATAAACAGGCCAAACTTCGGAATATTTCTTGTGCTCTTCTCTTCACTGCAAACAGTGACCTTTGCACAGATAGAAAAGGTACAATGTGGGCAGCAGAAAAATGAGTTTGTGTCATACGGTTCATTCAGAATTTGTGAAAATAAAAGTGGAAGACATTTTCAAGATCACCCTTACAGTTCAGTTCAATTTTAAATGTTCAGGGAATCTTTTCTTGCTCACAAGTGAAAAACCTGAGGATAAGCCATTTAAGGAAAGTCTGTCTCTGTTCTACTTTCATCATGTTATCAGTAAGGTAAATGGAGAAATCAAAATGTAAGTCTGAAAGAAGTAGCCTTTGAAAGCATCTGAATTGCACTTCCTCAGGCCAGTGGAATTTGACAGCTAATTATGAGAACTATAGATAGTACAAAACTCTGAATTTCTCAAAATGTACCAGTAATTGTCTGTGTAGAGAGAACTGGTTACACACATAACGGGAAACTCCTAGCTTCCCTCAGGAAAAGTGGTTACATGGGTGAGCATCAGGCCTTATGCTTGGAATTATGGGGTACAGGTCTGACCGAAGCCCTCTCATTCCTGCTTTGCCTTTAGCAGACTGAGAGGAACACTGAGCCCCTCAAAGGAGAGCTCCCCACAGGAAGGAAAAGTCAGCCTAAGAGGGAGCGAAATCCATGAAGCTGAGTTGCCAGAATCCCTCCACAGGCCACCCAAGCAGCGAAGAAATTCATGGAGAGAAAGAAAGAAAAGACCCACAGCCGTGAGCAGAGCCAGCTGGGAGGGATGTTATTACTTTATTTCTGTTTTCTTAACTATGTGTGTGTGTGTGTGCGTGCATGTGTGTGTGTGCACGTGCGCGTGCGTGTGTTTTGAGGAGGGGGGAGGATTGATTGCAGAAAATGTCTTGATCCACAGCACTCAAGATGGAAACTTTTGTTGATATAATTTCTCCTAACTTTCCTACACCTTCCTTCCCTTCTACTCCATTTCCCCAGTGGCTATCAAGAGCTGTATATATCTGACCACAAAACATCCAGTCAGTCAGTTCAAGTCAAAAATGCAGCCAGCCATCTGGATTGACTCAAACTCTGTCTACACACACCAATTGGCTTGGGGGTAAAAAAATGTAATTCAGTGGAACAACTGGTTATTTTTAAAACAACGAGTTGAATTCAGACAACCATCCAATTAGTTGATTTCAAAATGCCTGTTTGGCGACATGAAAAGGGTTATTTTCAAAGGGTCTTGTGTGTAATAAACAACTTGAATGCTATTAAATTGACGAGCTATTTTAGAATCAAGGAGATAAGGCCAAGACGGCTGGACTCTGTTTATAAAGGGGAAACCTGGTCGGGTAGCAGTCCATCAAGCCCTCTAGAGGGTGACGCCTTCTGTGGCAAGGATGAAGTCTTTCACTTGACAGTGACATAACCATGCCCCTCTTTGCAGAGGCAAGCACCTCGGTTCTTTTTTCTTTTAATTGTTTTACTTTTTTTTTTTTTTTTTTTTTTTTTTTTTTTTTTTTTTTTTTTTTAGACAGGGTCTCGCTCTGTTACCTAGAATGGAGTACAATGGCAGGATCTCGGCTCACTAAAACCTCTGCCTCCCGGGTTCAAGTGATTCTCCTGCCTCAGCCTCCTGAGTGGCTGGGATTACAGGCACCCACCACCATGCCTGGCTGATTTTTGTATTTTTAGTAGAGACGAGGTTTCACCATGTTGGCCAAGGTGGTCTCGAACTCCTGTCCTCAGGTGATCCACCCACCTCATCCTCCCAAAGTGCTGGGGTTACAGGTGTGAGCCACCACACCCGGCCAGTTCTTTTTTAGAGAAGCCGCCTGTATGCCTTCTTCCTGGACGCCCTATGCTAGCCAGAAGGCCAAAGATCCCAACAGACTCTATAAAGGACCAATGTGCTTGTATTACCTATTGCCGCACCACATTTCCTAATGCACACAATGATGTTAACTTGATTCTCACCTTTTATGGGTTGCAGTCTGACAACATTCAGCAAGGGAGCTTCCTCTGAGCCATTTGACCCAATTGGTAATGAGTTTGGTCAGTTTCAACTGCAGTTATACCTCCCTGGGCTTCCTCCCCCAACCCTAAATGTGAACGTTCTTTTCTTGTGCTACATTACTAAGAAATGGTTTCAGAAAAAAAAAAAAAAAAAAAAAAAAAAAAAGTGGGGGAGAAGGTCTCCTCCTGAAGAGAATTTTATTTGCACTCCTCATGCTTTGTCATAAAGGGCATTCAGCCGTGTTAATCATATAAGAAGTTTTAGCGAAGCTCTCTTTTTCACATTAGGCTTAAAACATCACCCCTGAGGTGGTGCTGATGGCGCCCTTAGAAAAGATTTCTTTGACATCTAAGACACAAAGGACTTCAGCAAACGCGCTCAGAGTTAAATGAGTGGTGCCTAAGTGCTGACTCTCCATCCCCAGTGACAAGCATTTACTAAGTACAACTTTTGTTTCTGCAAATGTCTTACTTGGGTGTGTCTTAATCCCAAGTGTTGAGGTTTTGTTTTATTGTCTGTGTGTGTGTTTTTTAAACATTTATTTTATCAGAAAGGATTTCCACAATGGAAGCATTCATTGCCATCGCTGTGGCTGAGTCTTTAGGTTTAAGACTAGTTAAGCTGCCCCAGGTAGAAGTGTTTGCACAGCTACAGAAGTATGGAATCGCAGCCCCGGAGTTGGAAGGGGCCCCCTTAAGCCCGTCCTTGCCTTCAGGCATCTAAGCCAGAGGAATAGCCACTCTTTTCTTTAAGATCTCCAAGGACAAAAACTCCACATGCAGTTATTTTATTATAAAAGTGTGAACTGTAAAACATATTTACAAGGGAATAATATTATCATCCATATTTAAATGATTTCCTTTTCAAAACATTTGCTTGCCCAATTTTTAAAAAAATTAATGAACAGTAAAGTTCTTTGAAAAAAAAATCCTTTCAAATCCTTTCAATAGAATCATTTCTCCTCTTTTTGAAGTACTACAAGGGTCATTTCTCCCAGAAAATTCTGCCAGAAATTGCTATGTTTCTTCTAAAAAGCGGGTTTGCTTTTATCTTGCAGATACCCTGAATCAAGACACGCTTCCTTTTTTGCTTTGGCTGTTGGAAAGCCCACAGCCAAATGCGTGCCCCCTCCCTTCTAATCAATGCACAGGACCTCACCCCAGCTTCACCTGTTTGTCTTCCTTTATTTTTCCATCACCCAAATTTCTTCACTTAGTTGTGCTTTTTGGCTTTCATGTTGTTTCTGGGCTTTCTGGTTTTCTGGTTTGTTTTGATGTTTGGAAGCAATATAGTGAAGCAAGAGCAGAGACTCTGGGGACTAATATACTTAACGCTTGGCTTCCAGCTCTACCCTTTCCTATCTTAACCTTTCATTTTCCTCATCTGTAAAATGGAGAAAACAATAGTAGTCATGGGGTTGTTGTGAGGGTTAAATGAGAAAATACACGTGTAGTGTCAAGCCAACAGTAAGCACTCAAGATATGTTCATTATTAATATTATAACATTGCTGCCTTAAATTATTTCAGGAGCAAGAGGTGCAAACGAGAATATAATTATTTATTCTCCTATTTCAAATGTTCAATCTTTATCTCCCCTCTTATTTTTCCTGTTGCATGAATTGCCTTTCAAGCAAATTATTTGCTGCTGTTTCTGCACTTTAATGAAACTCCTTCTATTATGTTATAGGCTAGTGCTTCCCAAACTTACTAGATCTTAAGAATCAGCAGAAGCACTTGCGAAAAATACAAATTTCAATTGGGTGCGGTGGCTCACGCCTGTAATCCTAGCACTTTGGGAGGCTGAGGTGGGAGGATTGCTTAAGGCCAGTAGTTGAGACCAGCCTGGACAACATGAAACCCTGTCTCTATTTTTTTAAAAAATACAGATTTCTGGCTGGGCACGGTGGCTCACGCCTGTAATCCAAGCACTTTGGGAGGCCGAGGTGGGTGGATCACGAGGTCAAGAGATCAAGACCATCCTGGCTAACATGGTAAAACCCCGCCTCTACTAAAAATACAAAAAATTAGCCAGGCATGGTGGCAGGTGCCTGTAGTCCCAGCTACATTGGGAGGCTGAGGCAGGAGAATGGCGTGAACCCGGGAGGCAGAGCTTGCAGTGAGCAGAGATGGCGCCACTGCACTCCAGCCTGGGCCACAGTCTAAAAAAAAAAATAAATAAAAAAAATAAATTCTAGTCTTTTTGCTGTTGTTCAGACAGTGTCTTGCCCTTTCACCCAGGCTGGAGTGCAATGGCACAGTCTCGGCTCACTGCAAACTCCACCCTCCTGGGTTCAAGTGATTCTCCTGCCTCAGCCTCCCAAGTAGCTGGGATTACAGGCGCCTGCCACCATGCCTGGCTAATTTTTGTGTTTTTTTAGTACAGATGGGGTTTCACCATGTTGGCCAGACTGGTCTCGAACTGCTGACCTCGTGATCCACCCACCTCGGCCCCCCAACATTGCTGGGATCACAGGTGTGAGCCACCACGCCCAGCCCAGATTTCTAGTCTTAAACACCTAAAATTATTTTATAAATGAATAGCTCTAGAATAGGTGTTTCTGGGAATAAAGTATTTTGTACCACATTTTCTATACTTTTCTCCAAGAACGTAATCACAGACAAATTTCCATACTTGCTTCCTCTGTAGTTAGTGTTTCTTTACTATTTCAATTTTTGTTTCATTGTTTTCCCTTCAGTAACTTTTTATGCTTTTTTTTTTTTTTTTTTTTTTTTTGGTTGTTCTGTTATGTCTTGTCCTGCCACTTGTGTGGGTCTGTCTTTTTCCAACTCCTGAGGCAATAGCAGGTCTTTTCCCACCGGTCACCCCAGCACTCCTTTGGGTAAAGTATTTAAGAGCTAAATTTGTTGGCCTGTTTGGGTCTATTGGGGACTGAAGGTATATCCACATTAAGAGAAACAGTTACTCAGTAACTGTTTCAACCACTTCTTCACAGAGAAAAACATCTGTGCCTTTTTAAATTTTTATTGGCCTGCTTGACAGCTCCACAACACAGTGAAGAAGGAGCCCCACCTACCACAAGGTTCTTCATCCTGCTGGGGAAGCCACACAGAGTTGAGACTAAAACGTATGGAAGGAAGGAAGGTAGAAAGGAAAGAAGGAAGGTTTTATCTGCCTTCCTTTGTTTTCTATGGATAAATGCCAAATCCCTCATACTTAAACTTTTCCCCCTTCCTTTACTTTGCCTCTCAGTTTTCTTTCGAATGAATGAGTAAATTGTTCAAATTTTCTCAATAATCTCCCTCTGTAGCCATTCCAGTGTTTAATTACTTTGACAGAAGGAAGGGAGGAAGGGAAGAAGGAAGGAAGAATGGAAGGAAAGGAGGGAGGGAAGGAGGGAGGATGGAAAAGAAGGAAGGAAAGAAAAAGAAAAAGAGAGGAAAGAAGAACGAACGAACGAACAAAAGAAAGAAAGAGAGAGAAAGGAGAAAAGAGAGAGAATCCTGCCTATTAAAATCCTACAATCTGCCCTGCTTTTATATTAGGACTGTTCTGGCAGTTTCCCCTTGTTACACGTGTGTTGCTAGGATAGTACAAGTATTTTCAAGATGAATTTTCTGCCAAAAGGTCTTGCCACTGAGTCATCACCATCTTCATCTTTTTAAAAAACATGAGCAAGTCTCAGCAGCATTTCATTCACGTTAGTAAACATTACCTAGGAAAAGAAAGAACAGGCCTCAAGAACATGACATCATCATTAAAAAATAAATATTTACTGAGTCCCTACTCAGTGTGTGGCACTGTGTTAGCCCTAGATATATAAAAATGTGCCTGCTTTTAGGCTCACATGCACACACATATACTCCCATGTGTTAAATCTAGAGAAGTGGTACAGACTAGAAGGATTATTGGAATTCCAAGGAGGGAGCCATTCTGCTCCAAGGGCTGGGGTGGTCACAAAAGGTAGGGCTCCAGGCCCCAAAGAAAGGGTAGAGAGCTTGAGGGAATTAATGTGAACAAAGACCAGGAAATAGGAATGAAAATAGTTTGGGGGAAAATAATTAGTAGACCATTTGATGGGAGCAGACAGTTTGTGTGGACTGGAAGATGAGTAGGAGATAATAATGGAATGGTAGACCATAGTCTGCTTGTAGAGGGTCCTGAATGCTAGGCTAATTAGTGTAGCCTTAGCCTATAAGCAATAAGAAGCACCACTATCCTTAGAAGACTGATAAAAGAGAGCAGACCACTCCAGCTTCAGAGTACCTTCAATCAAAAGAAGCACAGACATTGATTACAGGAACTTTTGTGAAATGTCTCAAGTGTGTATAACTATTTCCCATATTTGTAACTTTATTATCTCCATGGTATCAGTGTTATTTGGGAGGACAGCAAGAAGAGGATAGCTGGCAAGATTACATCCTACCACATAGGCCAGTCTGGAGATGAAAAGGACCCTAAGAAATGGTAAGTGGCAGTGGTTTTAAAGTAGAAAGATAGACATGAACAATCTCTGGGGCTCAGAAGGGAGAAGGGAGAGAAAAAGAATCTCTGGGGCTTACAGAAGGGCTTGTCATATGTTCACAGCATGCAGTCCCACACTGGCATATTGGGGGCCAGCGTGGGACTGCAAAATGCCTTTGAGGGCTTAACTGGAAGGAATCCTAGATAGTTCCTGCCAGCCCCTTAACCTGCTGAATTTCTCCAATAGCATATCTCATGCCAGTTTAAAGGAGGAGACTTAAATGGACATTGTTAACTGAATGCATCATTTTGTGAACTCCAGAGAGTCCTGAGAGTATTCTGTAAATACCACCTTATTGAACTAAGTGGGATTAACTGGGTACCAGGTAACATTTGGGTGAGTTTGTTCAGTCTTCTAATTTGAAGTTGCTGCTTAGACAATAGTGGTTCCCCACCTTTGCACCCAAATTTGAGGCAAAAGTGAAAAAGCAAAAAAAAAAAAAAAAAAAAAAAAAAAAAAAAAAAAAAAAAAAAAAAAAATTCAGGCAGGAGTTGATTGTGGCCTGTTAAAATAAACAGTTGATGTGGATAACCAGGCGCTCCTTTCTGCTCTCCTCCAAATTAAAAAATGGCTTCAGTATTGGTGAATAAGCAATTGTCCATCCAGGATCAGTTGGAAAAGGCTTCTGCCTCCATTGATCTTCTCTTCTAGCTGAGTTGCTCTCTTCCAGTCCTAAATTTACCCCCATCCTCCTTTGCAAGTAAAGGGGTTGTTAACATTTAGCTGATGGGGCACAAAGTGATCAGAAAAGACCTTGTTGCCTCCTTTCATCAACTCTGCCCATTAGCCAAGCAGAAAGGAAACATTGGTTTCTTAATTGACTTTCATAATCACTTTCATAATCACTTTGTATGTGGTACATACTAGATACTCAATAATTATTTGCTGAACAAAGGAATGACTGAATGCTGGGCACTATCCTAGGTCCTGGACATGCAACAGTAAAGAAGAAATAAATAGAAATAAATCTACCCCCATGGAGGTCAGAGTCTAGTGACAGAAAAGAAGGAACCGTAGGGTCCCAAGTCCTGCTAGAAACAGCACTAAGTACATGATAGGTACTCAATAGATACGTGGGGAAATGGGAGACACTGTAATATAATAATGCATATAGTTTATGTTTCTCCTTCTCAGTCTCATTGAAAAACATCATTATCCTCAAATAATTAAAAAATAGAGTTATGAGCCCAAGAGTCCAAGACCAGTCTGGGCAACATAGCAAGACCTCGTCTCTAACAAAAATAAAAACAGAATTAACATATAATGCAGCCATTTCACTCATAGGTATATTACCAAAAGAATTGAAAGCAAAAACTCAAACAGATAGATATTTGTATGTCAATGTTCATAGCAGCATTAACCACAGTAGCCAGGAGGTGGAAGCAACCCAAGTGTCCATCAACAGATGAATGGAGAAACAAAATATGGTATATACATACAATGAAATATTATCCAGCCTTGAAAAGGAAATTCTGACACATGCTACAACATGGATGAACCTGGAGAACATTACGCTAAGTGAAATAAGCCAGTCACAGAAAGACAAATTCTATATGACTCCACTTGTATGAGTTATCTAGAGTAGTCAAATTCATAGAGATAGAAAGTAGAATGGGGGTTGCCAGGGACTGGCAGGAAGGGAGGAATGGGGAGGGAGGAATGGGGAGTTACTGTGTAATGAATATAGTTTCAGTTTTGCAAGATGAAACAGTTTTGGACATTGGTTGCACAATAATGTGAATATACTTATCATTACTAAACCATACACTTAGAAATGGTTGTGATGATAAATTTTATGTTATGTGTATTTTGCCACAATTAGAAAATTTTTAAAGCCACTTATTAAACATTCTCTTTTTTCGAGAATTGTACAAAGATTAACAAACGCGAACCCTCTGCTGGAGTTTACATTGTAATACAGACCCTTCATGATGTGGCCAGGCATGTCAAGGCCATACAGACAAGAGAAGACAAACATTCAGCCTAGATATGGAGAGGCAGCTGAATATTTACATTACCCAACAGAGCAAAGGTGAGTGCATTTTGGGATGGACAGAGGGCAGGCTGTCCACACAGTGTGATTTGACTAAATACTGTTGGTGATTCATTTCTCAAAAATATATCAACTCCATTGCTTGTCATATGTTCTGAAATTTTAGCTCTTTCTTTTGGTTCTTTAAGGATTAGGAACTTCCGCAATTCCTTATGAATAGACAAAGAACCCAGAAACAGGCAAGATTGTTTTCTAGCTAACAGTTAGCCTCGCATTTTTTTTTTTTTTTTAATTATGGGGGTCCAAGATGAGAGAGGAAGCAGTGGGAGAAGAAAGGAGATGGGTGGGTAACAAAGATCAACTTCCCCCTTTCACACCCAAGTAGAGGAGGCTGGGGAGACAACACATATTGATGTAGCAAGTCCACACTCACAGACTTACAGGAGCTGTCTGCCCATTAAGTAATGGAAAGTCAAGGAAAACCATTTCCAAATATTAGTACTGACCAGCCTCCAGAGGTAGTGGTCTCCATTCCTGCTGCCAGAAGTACACCAGTAGAGGCTGGGGTGGGGATAGGATGTTTCTCCCAACTTTACATTCTATGCATCCCTTAATAGAGACATCAGGGTGAACCCCCTTTACCTTACCCCATTAGTAGTCATACCTCAATCCCTCAGGTGCCACCAACTGTGTGTTTGAGATTCTAGAGAGAGAGATCTTTGCATTCTCCATGAGGGTAAAGTTTGCTGGGCAGGATTCTTTAAATCACATCACAAATGTCTTTTCATCTTAAAGGAACAAACTGTTTCTAAGGACTTTAGCACGTTGTTTATGAGTCAGTGAATACTGCTAATAACAAATGGGTCTTATCTATTCATGAAAGCAAGTCTCTGAGTATCTCTCTTGGGAACCACTGTGAGCAGTTAGTTTGAGTTATGGTACACATAGACTTCAACTAATAAAAGGGCATGTTTTAAAACATTCCAGAATTCCAACCTGTCACTAATTCAGATTGGTCTGCCTGCCCCCACCCCCATTAGTCCAAATAGATGAGATTTTGCTGAGGCAGATTTTCAAGTAGTTTGCAAATGGTAAACACAAAGAGGGGATCTCTTTCTCTCTCTGCCTCTCTCTCTCTCTCTCTCTCTCTCTCTCTCTCTCTCTGAAACATATCATTTGACATCTTACTATTAGGATCAATCAGTGACAATTTCTCTCGATTTATTATTTACCTTGTTTCTCACTACAAAGTTAGATTACAACAAGAATGGACGCTGACTTTCTTGCTTAGTGCTCAACGGTTTTGTTTTCCTTACACTGACTCTCTTTTGTTATCACGAAAGTCATTATTAGGCTAATGTAAAATTAAATTAGCTTACATTCAACATGTACAGGAAGCACAAATACTCATCAGTGGGATGGCTTAGAAGGATCCTAGAAATGAAATCAGTATCTCAAAGAGATATCAGCACACCCATGTTTGTGCAGCATTATACACAACAGCGAAAACGCGAAAACAACCTAAGCATGCATTGAAGGATGAATGGATAAAGAAAATCTCATATATATATATGAGATTGTATACATATATATGTGTGTATATATATACATATATATACATATGTATGTATATACATACATACACACACACACACAATGAAATATTATTCAGCCTTAAAAAAGGAGATCCTGCCATTTGCCACGGCGTGGATGAACCTGGAGAACATTATGTCAAGTGAAATAAGCCAGACACAGAAAGACAAATACTGTATGATGGCATTTATATGTGGAATCTAAAACAGTTGAACTCATGGAAGCAGAGAATAGAACAATGATTGCCAGAGGTTGGGGGTTGGGGAAATGGGGAGATGTTGTTCAAAGGGTACAAACCTTCAGTTATAAAATGAACAAGCTCTGGGAATCTAATGTACAGCCTGGTACCTATAGTTAATAATACACTGGATTGTTTACTTGAAATTTGGTAAAAGGGCAGATTTTAAGTGTCCTCACCCTACCTCCCCACACAGAATGGCAATTACAGGTAGTGATGGATGTGTTAATTTGACTTCAGTAATCAGTACACAATGTAAATATATATCAAATCCTCACGTTGTACACCTTGAATACATACATTTTTTTATTTGTCAATTAAGTTTTTTTCTAAAACTTTTTTTAAAAAGGAAGTATCCTAGAAGATGCTCTGGCCAGTCACTCTCTTGGAAACATCCCTCGGTTGCAATACCTGTTATGTGCTACTTTTGAATATTTTCCAAGATCATCAAGCTATAAGCCACATGCTAAAGAAAATATAGCTACGATCTATTTGAGGGACATGTGTAAAGAGAATATTTAAATGATAATCTAGTTTTTCAAATCAGACAAAGAGCGCTTCAGCTGTAAAGGCCTGTAGAAGTCCATCACACCGAGGGTTCCAGCTTGTGTGGAATGGTTAGTTTCTAAGGAAGATATCAAGCTAGGTTCAGAAACTATAAAAGGTCTTTGACTTCAGATAGAAAGAAAGAAAGATAGATAGATAGATAGATAGATAGATAGATAGATAGATGATAGATAGATAGATAGATAGATAGATAGATAGATAGATAGACAGACAGACAGTTGCATTTGCTTTCTTCATCACAGGAATTGTGACTTGCTGTTGAGAAAACATTTTGAGAGACCCAGGAATAAAAATAGAAACAGAGATGCAGCTCTGGTTTTCATTCTCATCAATAGAGAGGGAATGTCAAGGCTGTGGTAATATGAACTTCCCTGGCTCGCAGCAGGTAAGAAATGCAACTGAGAGTCTGAGGCAGTTTGGTGCTAGGAGGAAGATATTCTGAACTGGACTTTGCAGCCCAAATACTTTCTCATCCCTCACCTCCCAGCATGCATCTCTTGAAATAAGCTTTCAAAGCTTATCAGGCAGTTTATAAAAACAAAGGGATTCCTCTTCCAAGAAGTTTCCGGTCTGAGATGACACAGGTAGTACAGAAATGTTCCGTTGTCAAGCAACCAAATATGTGCATTAACTGAGGAATAGAAGAGCATCAGCATTTTAGCTTCAAAGGCAAATTCAATGAATTTGAGATGCACAATCTTACAACTAAGACTTCAAAACGAATTTTCAAAGTACAAGTAGATAGATCTAAGCCAGTAGAAGAGGGCTCAAATAAATGCAGAATCAAAGATGCTGTGGCCAAAACAAGTGTGAGTGAATCTTAGGGAGGCACTTTTCTTATTGAAATGGTTCTTTTTATTTGTACGGTTGAAATGGGCCACCTCCTTTATGAAGCCTTTCCTGTTCCTCACTCTTTACCTGGCTACAGTGGGCTACTTCTATCTTTAGGTCTCACTATGCCCCAAACATACTCCATCATGTCACCTGTGACAATTGATTGTATCTTTTTGTTTTCATGTCTGTGTGCCCCACTAGACTTTAAGTACCTTGAGGACAGGGTCTTATTTATTTGTGTGTATGCACCCTAGCTCAATACCTGGTACATAGTAGGTGTTCAATAAACTTTCTGGAATGGATGATATCCCATGATTCCTTATGATAAAAAGAGCAACAGCTAAACAAATGTTCCTATTAGAGTTATGTTAAGCAAATTTAGGGCTCTGCAGACAAAAGAGAACTGTAAATTCCCAGCTCCTAAATCAAAGGTTGAAGGCTTGCCCCACCCTAGCCATAGCTCCTTGATATGGCTCCTGATTAATAATCTGTTACATCCTCAAAAGAGGTCATTTTAAGGTAACCCAATAGAGCTCCCATGACCTCTTGACCTTGTTATATCGCCAAAAAGGAGCTAACTTTTGGTCAAAGGATGGCAGAGTACTTTCCTGTGATTCACGTATTACCCAGAAACCTCTGGTTTCCTGGAATTCATAATAAAAATTCCAAATCCCCAGCAATAACTTCTCAACCCCACAATTCTTGCTAACACAGCAGAGTAACACTTGGATTCTATACCAGGCCTAGTGACCTTTTGCTAATTGCAGAATAAACAGATCTCCAGTTTAGAGGGGACTTCTCCTTTTATGGGCTCCCTGCAGTGTAGGCACTGCTTGAATGGTATTTATTTCTGCCATATTTGCTTTCCAACACTTGTTCAGAGCAGGGGGCAGGTGTCTGGGAATGGAAGAAATAGAGACTGGAATAAGAGGAGAAAAGCAGGTGCCCCAACATCCTGAATGAAGTGCCCAGCTTATTCTTCATAAGAAGCTGAGGTCCTAGGAAGATGTGTACAAATGAAATTTTATTTTAAAAAACTATCAAGTATTTCTGAGCCCTTACTCTTATGCCTAGCCCTGCCTCCACATAATTCACTGTCCAGTAGGGAAAACAGACACGTAAAAAGTGATAAGCACTGTTACAGACACAAAGGCTGGGGAAGCCCAGGGGATAGATAACTGTTCTCCACTGGCCAGTGCTAGTGATTGGCCCAGAAATATGGCAGGGAAAGACTGCGGTAGCACCATGAAGATGCTGCCACAGGTCGTGGGGCTCCTTCTCAGTTCTGCACGTTTAGAAACTTAATTTTATGTGTTGCTGTAGGACTAATCAGACTCCAAGGGATTGACCCATGATAAATCAAAAAGATATACGTTCATATAAATGATAAACTAGGGGCTGGGCGCCATGGCTCATGCCTGTAATCCCAGCACTTTGGGAGGCAGAGACAGGCAGATCACTTGAGCCCAGAAGTTTGAGACCAGTCAAAGCAACATAGTGAAACCCCGTCTCTACCAAAAACACAAAAATTAGCGAGGCCTGGTGGCACACACCTGTAGTTCAACTACCTGAAAGGCTGAGGCGGGAAGATCGCTTGAGCCCGGGAGGTCGAGGCTGCAGTGAGCCGTGATGGCACCACTGCACTCCAGCCTGGGTGACAGAGCAAGACCTTGTCTTAAATAAATAAATAAATAAATAAATAAATAAATAAATAAATAAACAAGCTAAAAATGATTTACTATATATTTACTATATGCCAAGAGACGTTCTAAGTACTTTACACGAATTATCTCACATTCATGGCAACACTGTGAGTAAAGTAGTATCATCACCTTCATTTTTTAAATAAACAGAGACTCTGAAAGGTTATGACTTGCCCAAGCTGGTCAAGTTGGGATTCTTATATAAAGTATGTCTGATTCTAATACCAGTGTCCTTAACACCTACACTCACAGCCCCTCATTGCTTTATACTGAAAAACAGAGCTGTTGGCTACTTTGTGTATTCTTTCCCCAAGAAGGAAGATGATGGAAACTGAGTGAGATCCTGAAGATTGCTTAATGAGTGCCAAAATCAGAACAAAGAGCTCAATAAATATCATACATGAATGAATACTTTAGAGTCCTCAAACTATGCTAGCTTAGTGAATTAGACTCCTTCATCCCTTCACCATAGATCCCAGACATTAAGTTGACCAGTCAGGATACTCTTTCCCCCTCAAAACCCCAATGGTTAAGTTGAACTCTGGGTTGCTGCTTTTTCTGGCCTTAAATACACATAATTGGGCCCTGCTTGAACCCTAGTCTGTGACTAGGATCTTAAATACTATCCTTACTCAGTTTTTACCAGATTTTTTCTGAAAGCTGAATCCTGTTCTCCCAAAATCCTACCCCATTGCCCTAGGGTGTTCCATTTACCAGACTGGTCCTCCTAGAACTAATGATACTCAGACTTATACCTGAGTTACCTATGTCCTTTGGACCACTCCACTATCCTAATCAAAGTTCATTAATGTATTGATCTAACTAACCTTTACTGGGTACCTAGAATGTTCCAATCTCTGTGCTAGGGGCTTGGGATATAGTTTAAAAACACCAAGGTTTATCCATCAAGGTCTGGACAGGAAACAGATGGCACACTCAAACTGAGTAATCTGGGGAGCATTTCATAAAGAGCCTATTTAGAAAAGTGTGGGTAGAGTATAGGAACAGGAGATGGGGTCGCACCCTAGAGATAGTAACAGCAGGGAGCCATTACCCCTCTAGGCCTGAAGGGCCAAGAAGAGGGAACAGTATGAAGAGAGTGGCTTTATAAGAGCTGTGGTCTTCAGTAGAGGGACACAGCCACTGCCAATACTTGGCCCATCAAGAAAGAGCCTGGGGAATAAACAGTCCAACTGCATTCTCTTCCTACCTACCAATCTCCATTTGGTGCCAAACATAATCAGGGGTCAGAAAGCAAGGGAGCCCATTAATGTAATCCATACAGGTCAGCCTGCAGTGGCACAGGGCAGGCTGAAGAGTGGTTCTGAATATCCAGTAACACTATGCAATGGGATGATTTACTTCCTAGCCCCAATCTGCCCCACTCATGATTCTTTCTACTTCCCCCCTCCTCCTTAACTCATACTGCCAAAGACTCAGCTTGTTATCATGCCACATGAGTCATCCCAGTCTTAAAATTAAGTGAGCTCCCCATAGATCCCATGACTAATTACTCACAAAACCAGATTACAGATCTGAACTTCTAAATCTCAATCCAAAGTGTTTTCTCCTATAGTGCCTTATTCTCTGTAAGGTGGTGAAGTGCTAGTATAAGGCTGATGATGATGATGATAGCTGTCATCTGTTGAATTCTTATGATTTGCCAGAAACTGTAGTAAGTGTTTTGCATATAATGCCTCACTCTGAGAATAGTGTGGCTTCCTCAAGTGTCTAATACTCAGGCAGGAAAAAACCTGATTTCCAGGGGTGAGGTGAGAATAAAGACCAACTTCTTAACAGATAGCAGAACATTTTTATGGGTCCCATTTCCATTCTGCCTCTGTCACCCTTGAATTGCCATGTACCAGATGCAAAGAGGATGTAGTTAACACATTCTAATAATGGGCTCTAGGAAGAGAGCTGCTTTTATGGAACGCCCTCCTGCTGCCACTTTGGCTTCTGTTGCAGAGGCTGCTGAGTGTGCTAAATGCTCTCCAAATGCCCAAGGGGCACCCTCAAGATTTGAACATGCAACCAGAGGAGCTTAATTATGGTTCCTGAGAACTAGAATGATTCCATTTACAGCCATTAAGTCCTGAAAGGCAAGGTAGGTGTTTGGGGGAAAACTCAAACTGCTCCTAAGGGTCAAAGCCGTTTCATCAGTGATTTGATATATCCATCTAGCACAGCTCCCCACAAAAATTACAGAATCTGGAAGGAACCCAGCGTCTCTACTTGCCAGACCTTCCTTGGGGAGCTGAACATAAGCAGAGTAGGCACTCCCACACATATGCAAAGCAGTTTACCTTTGTTTACCAAATGCGTACCTAACAGTATGTAATCTCCATTAGATTAGAGATTTTTGTCTGCTCCTCTCATCTCCGGTACTGCATTTCTAGTACCCAGGTGCTTGGTATTTAGTTGGTGCTCAATAAATACTTGTTAAATGAATAGATCAATGAAGTGGGAGGTTTCCTCTGCTGCCCAGAGACTCCGTAAAAACTCCTGATGTTATCTCTCTCTCTCTCTTTTTTTTTTTTTTTTTTTTTTTTTTTTTGATATGGAATCTCACTCAGTTGTCCAGGTTGGAGAGCAGCGGTGCGATCTTGGCTCACTGCAACCTCCACCTCCCGGGTTCAAGCGATTCTCCTGCCTCAGCCTCCTGAGTAGCTGGGATTACAGGCACATGCCACCACGCCTGGCTAATTTTTGTATTTTTAGTAGAGGCAGGGCTTCACCATGTTGGCCAGGCTGGTCTCAAACTCCTGACCTCAGATAATCCACCCGCCTCGACCTCCCAAAGTGTTGGGATTACAGGCGTGAGCCACTGTGCCTGGCCTCCTGATGTTATCTCAATTGGATATTTCTCTGGGCCTCCAGAGGATACTGTCCTTCCATTGTCTCTCATACTGGAGTTTAGAAGTTTATCTTTCTCCTAGCATTTTTTCCAATCGTAGTTGAAATGAGTCTTTTCCTAGCATGGGTTCAGACTAAAGCTATTCAGTTAGGTAGAATAAATATCTTTAGAACACTTTTGGCCAGGCGCAGTGGCTCACGCCTGTAATCCCAGCACTTTGGGAAGCTGAGGCAGGTGGATCACCTGAGGACTGGAGTTCGAGACCAGCCTGGTCAATATGGTGAAACCCCAGCTCTACTAAAAGTACAAAAATTAGCCAGGCTTGGTGGTGGGTGCCTGTAATCCCAGCTACTTGGCAGGCTGAGGCAGGAGAATCTCTTGAACCTGAGGGACAGAGATTGCAGTGAGCCGAGATCAGGCCATTGCACTCTAGCCTAGGCAACAAGAGCGAAACTCCGAAAAATAAAAATAAAATAAAACAGAACACTTTTTAAAATGTAGAGATTTACCTCTTTGCATTTGGATATCTTAGTGTTACAGCTGAGTTTGAGAGATTCTTGGGAACGAGATAACAGGCCTAGGCCTCGCTTGACACACAGTGCCCAAGTTAATGTTAACTGTTTCTGTGAACATTAACTGTTTCGCACTAGTGAGCTTTTCATTATTCCACTGTTGCCCCAGCTCCTGACCTTAAGCGGTCTGCCTGTCTCAGCCTCCCAAAGTGCTGGTGGCATGAGCCACCGCACCCAGCAACACAGTAAATATTTTAGGCACCATCTTTTTTTTTTTTTTTAAATATACTTCAAGTTCTAGGGTACATGTGCACAATGTGCAGGTTTGATACACAGGTATACATGTGCCATGTTGGTTTGCTGCACCCATCAACTCATCATTTACATTAGGTATTTCTCCTAATGCTATCCCTCCCCCAGCCCCCCAGCCCCCAGCAGACCTGGGTGTGTGATGTTCTCTGCCCTGTGTCCAAGTGATCTTATTGTTCAATTCCCACTTATGAGTGAGAACATGTGGTGTTTGGTTTTCTGTCCTTGTGATAGTTTGCTGAGAATGATGGTTTCCAGCTTCATCCATGTCCCTGCAAAGGACATGAACTTATCCGTTTTTATGGCTGCATAGTATTCCATGGTGTATATGTGCTACATTTTCTTAATCCAGTCTATCACTGATGGACATTTGGGTTGGTTCCAAGTCTTTGCTATTGAGGCACCATCTTAAAGGAAGACCAGTGGTGACGGTGATGACAAGCAACAAATTCTACTCTTTGGGATCTAAACAGTAATTTGTATGGGTTCTGTGGCCATTCATTTAAAAAACATTTATTGAAACACGTACCATGTGCCACATACAGGGGATACAATGGTGAACAAACTGATATCTGCTGTCAAGGAATTCAGTCTCTCCAGGGAACAGACAATAAAATAATTACAATGCTATCTAATAATTATTATGAGAGAGCAGGCACTGAGGACCATGAGAGACAGAGGAGGGACATCTAATTTACACTGGGAGGTCAGGGAATGCTTCCCAAAAGAGGTGAGAATTTAATGGTGTTTTGAAGGGCAAGTGGGTATGAGTCTGATGAAAAAAGGGGAGAAAGGCATTCCAAGCACATTTTGGATGCACACAAGTAAAACCAGCATGATGCTTCCAAAGTAGTTAATACAGTTTATTGCTGATATTTGGGGCTGGATAATTCTTTGTTGTGGGAGGCTGTGTATTGTAGCATGTTTACCAGCAGTATCCCTGAATTCTACCCACTAAATGTCAGTAGCACCTTACTTCTCTGAGTTGTGACAACCAAAAATACCACCAGCATTGCGAGATGTTCTCTAGGAGACAAAATTGCCCCCAGTTGAGAAATAGAGCCAAAGGTATGTGTGAGAAAGTGATGAAAAACAAGGTTGGAAAGCCAGTCAGGGTCCAGGTCATGGGAGTCATGTGTGCTATGATAAGAATTTTGGACTTTATCCTAAAGATCACAAGGACCCCTTGAAGGATTTCAAACAAGAGGATAATGTACTCAGATGTGTGTTAGGAATATCACTCTAGCAGCAGTATAGAGTATAAGTTTGAAGGGGTTGTGTGGCAAGACTAGAAACAGGGTGCTGAGTTAGGAGACTCTTGAAATCATCTATAAAAGAAGATGAGAGGCAGTGTTAAGGCAATAGCAGTGGGAATGGAGCAAAGGAAGAAGGTTTAAGAGATATTAGGAAAAGCCAAATGCTTAGGAGTTAGTGATTTAAGGATGTTAGGGAATAAGGAAAAAAGTGTGACTCTCAGATTTGTAATTTCTTCCTTTCTTCCTTCCTTCCTTCCTTCCTTCCTTCCTTCTTTCCTTCCTTCCTTCCTTCCTTATTTCCTTCCTTCTTTCTTTCCTTCCTTCCTTCCTTTATTTTTTTTTTTTTTTGATGGAGTTTTGCTTTTGTTGCCCAGGCTGGCGTGCAGTGGTGCGATCTTGGCTCACTGCAACCTCCACCTCCTGGGTTCAAGCAATTCTCCTGTCTCAGCCTCCCAAGCAACTGGAACTACAGGCATGCACCACCATGCCCAGCTATTTTTTTTTTTTTTTTTGTATTTTTAGTAGAGATGGGGTTTCACCATGTTGGCCAGTCTGGTTTCAAACTCCTGACCTCAGGTGATCCGCCCGCTTTGGCCTTCCAAAGTGCTGGGATTACAGGCATGAGCCACCATGCCCAGCCTCTTTTTCTTTTCTCTCTCTCTTTTTTTTTTTTTTTTTTTTTTTTTTTTTTTGAGACAGGGTGTCACTCTGTCACCCAGGCTGGAGTGCAGAAGTGTAATCATGGCTCTTGGCAGCCTTGAACTCCTGGGCTCAAGCAATCCTCCTAACTCAACCTCCTGAGTAGCTAGGACCGCAAGTGTGCACTACTACCCCAGCTAATTTATGTAACATTTTTTTGAAAAACCTTGGGGTCTCACTATGTTGGCCAGGCTGGTCTTGAATGCCTGAGCTTGAGTGACCCTCCCACCTCAGCCTCCCAAAGTGCTGGGATTATAGACATGAGCCACTGTGCCTGGCCTCTAGTATCAATAATAGCATAAATTATGGGACCATTCACAGATAAAGAGAACATGACAAGTCTCCACAGATTTGAGGAGAACCACACATTTTGTAAGGAACATGGTGAGTTTGAGCTACTATGGGACTTTTGAGTGAAAATGTCAGTAGGGAATTTTCTCTACTCGTGGGGATTAAGCAGAGGGTCATTGGAGCCAGTAGGGTAGAAAGGTATTAAACTGCTTCAGAGCCTTCTCTCGCTTTCATTCATTTAATAAGCATTTACTAGGTGCCAGCGCCTAGGATGGGTGCAAGGGATACAAAGTAAGACAAAGCTCCTGCCTTTAAGGTTCTCACAATCCACAGAGGGAGACAGACAAGTCAATATGCAATAATGCAGTTTGACAAGTGTTATGGTGGATGTATGTACAGTGCTATGAAGACAAGAGAGGAAGGACATCTAATGGAATGAGTGTAAAGGAGAAAGGAAAGGAAAGTTTACTGGTAGGAGCAATATGACAGAGAGGTGGAGAACTACAGTGGCCCTGAGAACACCATGCAAGCCTCCAACTATGGCAGGGTTTCTCAACCTTGTCACTATTGACACTTTGGACCAGATTATTCTTGATTATTCTTTGATGTGGGGAGCTGGCCTGTGCATTGTAGGATACTGAGCAGTATCCCTGGCCTCTACTCATTGGATGCCAGGAGCCATCCTCCCCCTATTTGGGACAAGCAAAAGTGTCTCTGGCTGTTGCCAACTGTCCCCTGGGGGGACAAAATCAGCTGGTTGAGAACCACTAAATTACAGGATCATCATTGATCAAGAGCCCCAACTGCTGTGATCTGAAATTCATCACCGTTTTTGTACAATGCCACACTTTCCATGGGCTATTTCTAGCCAAGGGACTGAGCACAGCAGGGACACTAAGGCAGTACTATGGTGGGGAGATGCAGAGTTTAGCTTAAGGACTTAACCTTACCAAACCTTTCTTTGACTGCATGACAGGCTAGGATGCCCCCACCCACCATTTCTTTCTTCCTCCTTCACCAAGGGTCAGACTTACATCAGTCTGATGACTGTCTCCGCCTTCTCTGGCTCCCCCAACCATTTGCTCTCATACTGATATTTCCTTTACTGAAATCCTTGAACATTTAATTCCTTTTTGCTTTCTGCTTCTCAGAGGACCCAAACTAACATTAGAGGTTAGAATCTGAAATCAGAAACATCAGAATTTAAATCCTGGTTCCCCTTATTAGCTGTGCAGCCTTAAGCAAGTTACCATACTTCTCTGAGCCGCAGTTCACTCATATGTAAAATGAGGGTAATGGCATCCACCTTAGAAGGTTGTTATGAGCATTAAATGAACTACTGGATTTAAGATATTTAGCGTGGTGCTGGATAGCAAGTAAGAGCCCAGGAAGTTCCAACTCTTAGTAAAGGATGGATATGTGGGGAAAGAGGTGCTATGAGTAGAGGGATACCATGATACACAGGCATGATGTGAGAAATACCATAGAAAGATTGGAAGGAATGTAAAATGTTACAAGCATTTTGGTATTGCTGGAACAAAGTGCAAAGCAGGAAGTGATGAGAAATCATATGAGAAGTAGGCAGGTCCCAAACTGAACAATTCCAACCACTTCAAACTTTGTTTTTCTTTTTTTTTTTTTCTTTCTTTTTTTTTTTTTTTTTTTTTTTTGAGACAGAGTCTAACTCTCTGTCACCCAGGTTGGGGTGCAGTGACGTAATCTAGGCTCATTGCAACCTCTGCCTCCTGGGTTCAAGCAATTCTCCTGCCTCAGCTTCCTGAGTAGCTGGGATTATAGGTGCCTGCCACCACACCTGGCTAATTTTTGTATTTTTGGTAGAGACGGGTTTTACCATGTTGGCCAGGCTGGTCTTGAACTTGTGACCTCAGGTGATCCACCTACCTCACCTCAGCCTCCCAAAGTGCTGGGATTACAGGTGTGTGAGCCACTGTGCCTGCCCCCCTTCTACCTTTGTTGAATGCAAGTTATATTATTCTATCCTTTTATCATCTCCTTTGAGCCTTCTTCAACTTCGCTACATCTGCCTTTAAGCTGAAAACCCAAACCTTCACACAAAAGCCATCCAAATTCTCTAATTTGAATGGGACTGACTAGTTTGGAGAGAGACTAACCGGCTTGTTGCTTCACAGTTCCTCCCCTCAGGATTCCAATTTATGCAGCCTTGAATGGGGATTACTTGGAGGGAAAAAGATCTAATCGCTACTTGGCCCTTGCCCTGAAAACTCTTTCATTCAATCCAAAAACATTAACAGGGACCACTTTTTCCCTAAGGAGAGTTAATCATTACTCCAACCTCCTACTCTGTGCTCTCCCCTCCCCACAGCACACACATGCAAGAATCATCATGCCCATGAGCATGAGAATTGAAAATCAAGCGATAATGTGACCGATGTGTGGATGTTGTGCCAGCTAAAGACCTGAATTCAAATCTCAGCTCCACCATTGAAGGGCTATGCAATCTTAGGCAAGTCAGCCTCTAGACCTCAATTTTCTGTTCTATATAATAGGGGCAAGAAATCATGCCCTGGGTGAGAAAGCATTTTGAAAACTACAAAACATTTGACCAGTTATTATTATTCAACTTGTGTCATTAAAGGAGTCTAAAACTACCTCTCTGATGCCTTTCAGAGTGTTCTATGCACTCCCTGATACCCTTGCCCAGGCAACAGATGTGAAGCAATTGAACTGGTCTTATACATAGGCAGAGAAACAGCTGCCCAAAGCTTCTCTGAGTAAAACAAAACAAAAGAATAAGCAGGCCGGGTGCAGTGGCTCATGTCTGTAATCCCAGCACTTTGGGAGGCTGAGGTGGGCAGATCACCTGAGGTCAGGAGTTCGAGACCAGCCTGGTCAACATGGTGAAACTCCGTTTCTACTAACAATACAAAAATTAGCTGGGTGTGGTGGTGGGCGCCTGCAATCCCAGCTACTTGGGAGGCTGAGGCAGGAGAATCGCTTGAACCCAGGAGGTGAAGGTTGCAGTGAGCTGAGATCACGCCATTGCACTCCAGCCTAGGTGACAGATCAAGAGCTCAAAAAAAAAAAAAAAAAGATAAGCAAAAAAGGGCTGGTGATGCCAAGCTCTGAACTGGGTTTCTCATTCAGCTTTGCAAAACTTAAATTTATCTTCCTATTTCCTAAACCCACTTCTGAGGTTTAGCTACTCTATTCTTATTTCCCCTACTTTACCTGGCTTAGAAGTTCACCCCTTTAGGGCTAAAATCAGTCTCTATATTTTTGTCTACTTGTTTACTGTCTGTCACCCATATTATAAATGTAAGCTCCATGAGAACAGATTTTTTTTTTGGTTTGAGTTTTTTTATTTTTGACTGTTAAATTCATTAATATATTCCCAGTACTTTTCGTCATGTATGACACGTAGTAGGCATTCAGTAAATCTCTTAATGAATGGATGGATGAATAAATGAATGCATTGGTGAACATCTATAGCGGCTTCCTTGCTTAGATTCCATCCCCCAGTCTCTCCAATCCTGTATGCACCCTCCTATCAAGCTTTACCTGGGTAGTAGTAAGAGTAAGGGGATATAGACTTTGAAAAGGTGGTGAAGGAGCATGAGCTCCACCCACAGGAGTGGAAGAGTAATAGTGAGAGGTCTTAAAATGTCTAGAACCATCTTTAAAAGTATATTAGAAGTGATAAAACATGAGTAGACTTTCCCAGTGTTTTCTATGGAAAGCTAATCCTACAAATACTTTTCAATAAAAGGGTTCTGTGGTCAAGTAAGTTTGAGAAACACTGCATGATTAACTCCACACTCAGTGTACACAAAGATTTGCAGTGTATATTAGCATATTAAAGGCTCTGGGATGTCAGATAGTAAAGAAACTAGTTTAATTACGGAACCTTGTTATCATATAATACCTGCCGTAAATATTTTAGAAAATACTAGTCTAGGACATAACCATGATGAGAATGTTATCAGATTTCTAAAAGCTTGAAATCACTTCCCCAGATTTGTTTTTCTTTTTTTTTTTTTTTTTTTTTAGAAATTACTTTCCTTTTGCCTACTTCCTTTTAGTCATTGCCAGCAAAATCTTTAAAACAAAATAGAGCTTTAAGGGCAAAGAGCTTGAGTGCCCTGAGGGAGGTACTAAAATTGGGGTTGGGTAAAAGACTTGAGAGATGGGCTCAGGCAGAGAGAAACTCAAGGAGAAAAATCAGGTAGTGGGATCTATGAGAAAAGGAAAAAATCAAGCTTCTTATGAATCATCCTTTCAATGACTATAATCAGTCTTTTTCTTCCCACACTCCACTGAAATTGCACTCACCAATGGACTCCTTATTGCAAAACCCAATGGGCATTTTTTCAGTCCTTAGCTCTCAGATGTATCTGATGCACTGTTCTCTTTTTGTTGCCCAGGCTGGAGTGCAATGGTATGATCTTGGCTCACTGCAACCTCCACTTCCCGGGTTCAAGCAATTCTCCTGGCTCAGCCTCCCAAGCAGCTAGGATTACAGGCACCCACCACCTCACCCAGCTAATTTTTGTATTTTTAGAGACGGGGTTTCACCATGTTGGCCAGGCTGGTTTTTAACTCCTGACCTCAGGTGATCCACCCGCCTCAGCCTCCCGAAGTTCTGAAATTACAGGTGTGAGCCACCATGTCCGGCCCCCTTCCTCATTCTTGAAAAACTCTCTCATTGGGCTTCAATAAGACCATACCCTCCTGTTTTTTGTCTTACTTCTCTGGCTCCTCTAGCTCTGTCTCCTCATATCTGCCAATCCTTAAGGTGTTCACTGGGGTGTTCACTGGGTCTGTGTCCTAGGCCCCATTCTCTTCTCACCTGACACATCATCCTGAACACTGTCATCTACTTCCACAGTTTCTAAATGCCATGTATAGACTGATAACTCCCCAAAATCTGTATTTATAGCATGGCCTTTTCTCTTTTTCAGATCACTATATCCAACTTTCTATTCAACATCTAGACTTGAATGTCCCATGGGTACCAACATGCCTGAAGCTGAACTCATCCTCCTCCTTTGATCTCAGAAGATATCACCATCATCAACCCAGCTGCCCAAGTGAAAATTCTGGGAGTCAACCTCTATTCCTTCTTTCTCCCACTTCACATTCAGTCAGTCATCAAGTCCTGCCAATTAATTCTCCTAAAAATTTTTAAAATCCATTCACTTCTCTCCATCCTCATTGCAAATGCCATTCTTACTTCAGGCCCCCAAGTTCAGACCAACTTACTGAACTCCCTGCCTCTAATCTTGCCACCCTTTCTCATCTCCAATTCAATTGGTCACATTGCAAAAGAATGCCATTGATTTTTTTCCACACAGATCTGATCTTATCACCTTTGTTTAAAACACTTCAAAGGCCTTCAAGAAAAAAATTAAACTCTTTAACATGGTTTTCAAGGCCCTTCATAATCAGATCTTGCTTTGACAGTTCTGTGTAATGATTAGACTTGAGCAAGACTGGCTGGGTTCAAATCTCAGCTTTAACGCTTTTAGTAGCTGTGTATCTTTGAGCAAGTTAACCTCCCTGTACTTGAGTTTTCTGATCTATAAAATGAAGTAATTACAATGCCTACCTTCCGGGGTTGTTGCTTTTTGTTTGTTTTTGTTTTTTTTCTTTATAAAGTCTCACTCTGTCACCCAGGCTGCAGTGCAGTGACTCACTCTTGACTCACTGCAACCTCCGCCTACCAGGTTCACGCGATTCTCCTGCCTTAGCCTCCCACATAGCTGGGATTACGAGCACCCACCACTATGCCTGGCTAATTTTTGTATTTTCAGTAGAGTCAGGGTTTCACCATGTTGGCCAGGCTGGTCTTGAACTCCTGACCTCAAGTGGTCCACCCACCCCGGCCTCCCAAAGTGCTGAGATTACAGGTCTGAGCCACGTCGCCCTGCCAATATTAGCTTTTAGTAGTAGTAGTCTCTCTTTAACTTATCTCTTGCTTATCTCTCTCTGTCTCCCCCTTCTCTAGCCACATCATATGTTTTTTTTTTTTTAATTTCTACAGCATGCCATATTCTCTTATTTAACTGTAAGATTCAATGGCTTTTAGTATATTTACAGAATTGTGCATTCATCACCACAATCAATTTTAGAACATTTTCATTACCCCAAAAAGAAGCCTCACACCCCTTAGCCTTAGGCAACCATTAATCTACTTTCTGTCTCCAAGGATTTGCCTATTCTGGACTTTTCATATACCTGGAATCATACAATATGTGGTCTTTTGTGTCTGACTTCCCTTCACTTGGCATAATGTTTTCAAGTTTTATCCATGTTGTAGCATGGATCAGTGCTTCATTCTTTTTATGGCTGCACCATGTTCTCTTTCATCGCCTAGCCTTTGTACAGGGAATCCTTCTGTCAGTAATCCATCCCTTTTCTCCACCCCCTACTCACATGATTAAGTCTCATTCAAACTTCAGCCCTGTAGTTTAGATGGAATGACAAGACTTCCTCCTGGAAGCCTTTGATGATCACCCTCTCCCATCCCCACCCCACCTAGAACTGTTTAAGTAAGCTTCCTAGGTGCTCCCCCCAGTATCCTGTATGTCCCCTATTGCTTATTTATTTATCTGTCTTTCTCCTCAACTGCTGGCTGAACAACAACTGCAGCCATATTTATATACTGCTCATATCCAGTACCTAGCAGAGGATGTGGCAACCACTAGGCACTCAATTACTTTGCTGAATTATGAAACAGGAACAGAAGGAGCAGGGCCAGCACAGAAAAGAGGAGGCTCAATTGGTAGCAGGCCAATGGAGGTTTTCTGCTGTGCTACCAGACTAAACTTTCTAAAACACTGCTTTCTTCAAGCCATATGTCTTCAAGCGAGATGCTGGGCCTGTTTCTCCTCTAAAAAATGAAGGATCCACCTGAATAATCCCTATAATCCCTTTTCAGCTCCAACACTGATTGCTTACAAGTATATGTTTAATTAGTCCCATAATTATGAAGGAGAGCCAAAAGGATGCCAAGTGCATTGAAATGCATTTCTCTCAAATTAATGCATAATAACTGTGTACAAAATAGGACTTTTTTCCCTTAAAGTATTAGCAATGTGGACTAACTGGGGTCAAATAAACAAAAAAATATGATGTCTTACATGACAATAGTAAAGGAATACAGTTTCCATCAACTAGAAGCTTTTGAATCCTCTTTTAATCAGTTCAATCTTGACACTTGATTGAAATATTAGCAGTAGGTGCCTCTTCATTTATCAGTTTTTAAAGGCCTGAATTAATTTCCCTACACTGGACTGTCTTTGTAAGATGGAATGGAAAGTAGGAGGCACCACTCCCTCTCAGAGTAGCACTTTCCAGCTCTAGATCTGGACTGCTCTCCATTGGAGAAGCTGGAACCAAAGATAGGCAGAAGAAGAAAAAAAAAAAAGAATCGCAATATACTCTATGATTACCACTCTAGGGATTCAGTAACAGTAACTCCCATTTATCAAACACTTATTGACCCTTTATATCATCTCATATAATGTTCCTAACAATTCCATGGGGTATTATTATTTTCATTTTATAAATAAGGAAAGTGAGCCACAGAGAGATTGAGCAATCACCCACGGTCATGTGACTAGTAAATAGTAGAGCCAGGATTTAAACCAGTCAGGTCTGAATACAGAGGTGAAGCCTATATTGGTACAGTATACATGCCTCCCATTATTTAACAATTATTCACTTATATATATTTCTCTCCCACTGTTCTATGAACTCCTTTTGGGTTTGTGCCACCAGCACCTAGCCTAATGCTTGGCACATTGATTCATTCATCCCTTCAAAACAGATTTATCCAATGTATACCATGTGCTAACCACTGGTTGTGAGCACCTGGGCATACAGCAGTGAACAAGGCAGTTAAGATTCCCTGGCCTAGTAAAGCTTACAACTAGGTGAAAGAGACAGACAAGGCCAGGTGCAGTGGCTCATGCCTATAATCCTAACACTTTGGGAGGCCGAGATGGGGTGATTGCTTGCAGTCAGGAGTTCCAGACCAGCCTTGGGAACATGGTGAAACCCTGTCTCTACAAAAAGTACAAAAATTAGCCAGGTGCGGTGGCTCACACCTGTGGTCTCAGCTACTTGGGAAGTTGAGGTAGGAGGATTGCTTGAGTCTCGGAGTTAAAGGCTGTGGTGAGCCACGATTGTGGCACTGCACTCCAACCTGGGTGACAGAGCAAGACCTGGTTGCTAAAAAAAGAGAGAAGAAAACAAGAATTTCTATGAAGAAAAGAAAGCAAAAAAAATGAGATTGAGAGTAGCTTGGGGTTGGAGGCAGTGCTTTGTTAGGCTAAGGTGCTCAGGGAAGGCTTCTGCAAGTGGGTGACAATTCATTTGAGCTGAGACTTAAACTATGAGAAACAACCAACCATAAGAAAGTCAGAGGAAGCAAGTTTCAGGCAGAGGTACTAGAAAGTACAAAGGTGGGAAAGGGTTTGGCAGGCTTAAGGATCAAAAAGAAGATGAATGTAGGTGGGGCATAGGAAGTGAAGGGGCCTATGGGAGGTATCAGATCTTACAGGGCCTTGTAGGCCATGGGTACCTCCTATTATAATTACACTTAAAACTGGGACTGCTGCCCCCTACTGATTCATAACAAGAGCCAGGGTGGGAGAAATATGTTTTTGAAGGGGGAGACTCAGAGGCAGGATGCCTGAGCTTTGGGAAGAAAAGCATGGGCCTTCCTTGCACCTGCTTCCTCTTCCCCTGGGAATCCCTTCCTTTGTAGGCTACTCCCGTTTTTTTTTTTTTTTTTTTTTTTTTTTTTACCCTTCTTCTTCTTCCTCCTCCCCCTTCTCCTCCTCCTCCTTTTCTTCCTCCCCCACCCCCACATCTCTAAAACAATTTAAGCACACAGGCCGTTTCCCATCAACTCCTCCTGGGACCATGAGACAGCCAATCTATGCCTTAAGCCTCTAATGCCAAAACCTTTGAGCCAGATAAGAGGAGGGAGCCGTGGTGATAGTGGCAGCAGCCATGTCGTCCCAGCTTGAGCTCAAAGCTCAAAGGCTTCTTCTGTCTGACCCCTGAAGGGAGTCAGGCGATTTTGGCTTAGTTAATACAAGCAGTCTGGAGAGCTGAGCTACCTAACTACTGTGACAAACAGAAAGGAAAACAAGACTCAGAAAAAGCCAATACCAGAGAACAAGAATTACAAGCACGCATCGGCACCCGCAGCAGACAGGCTGGGTGGAGGACTCCCAACGTAACATACGCACAGGTTTCAGAGCATGGCAGAATACCTTTGCCTCTCTGGAAAGCTAGTTGCAACACTTCTTACTCCCTACTGCCCCACTGTGGAGAAATGCTTTGGGAAAATGTTGACATGAGCGACTTGTGGAGGAGCATTCACTGCCATACTCTTTTGACTTTGGACTCCTGGCAGTTCTCATTCCCTTTTTCCTCCAGCATCTATCAAGCTCAGAGAAAGAGGCTTTTGACACACATACAACGACGTGGTCTTTACCTCTCCTTATTAAAATTTAAGGCCAATAAAATAAACTAAACATTGAGCTTAACCTTTTCCAAAAATGGCAAAAAGTTGCGCAGGAAAATAGGAGGAAGGAAATAATAAAGATAAAAGCAAAAATAAATAAATTAGAGGTTGTAAAAACAATAGAATTAATAAATAAATTCAAGAGCTGGCTGCTTGAAAGGGCTAATAAAGTAGATAAAACTCTGGCAAATCTATGTAAGAAAAACACATAAAATTAGAAATGAGAAAGGGGATATAACAACCAGTATAAACAATATTTTTTAATTGTAAGAAAATGCTATGCACAATTGTATGCTAATAAATTTTTAAAATATAGTGCAATAGATCCTTTTTGTCTACAAAAATGTAAAATACTAAAATTCATACCACAAGTAGAAAAGCTGATAAATTAATAACTGAAGAATAAATTCAGAAACTGTCACACAAAGTTCCTAAACCTAATGATAAGTCGTTTTAAACCTTCAAAGGAGAAAACAGAAAAAGTTAAGCATGTGCCTTTCATCCCACGAAACAAATATGGTCCTGATCCCCAAACCTGATAAACATAAAACATGAAAACTGGAGACCAAATGTAGACTATATTATAGTTGACAGGTCCAAAAAATTTAGCCTAAATACAAGCAAACATAGTTTAGCAAAGCTTGAATAGAGCAAAACATCACAATCAAAAAGAATTAATCCTCGGAAAGCAACAATGGTTCAGCCTAAAGCAGTCTACTAGTATAATGCTAACCATAGGTTAAATCAGTCCTTCTCAACATTTTTGTGGCATACATAGAAAATGAGACTGGGTGCGGTGGCACACGCCTGCAATCCCCAGCAATTAGGAAGGCTGAGACGGGCAGATGGCTTGAGTCCAGGTGTTTGATACCAGCCTGGGCGACATGGTGAAACCCTGTCTCTGCAAAAAATACACAAATTAGCTGAGAGTAGTGGCTTGTGCCTATCATCCTAGCTACTCAGGGGCACTAAGGTGGGAGGTTCACTTAAGCCCAGGAGGTCAAGGCTGCAGTGAGCCATGACTCTGCCATTGCACTCCAGCCTGGGAGACAGATCGAGATCCTGCCTCAAGAGGAAAAAAAAAGAAAGAAAGAAAATAAAAATATTTGTAAGGGCCACTGAGGTATGAAAACGAGGCTGTTCTTAGCTGGAGGTGGAGAGAAGGGTTTCTGGCTGTCCCAAGCCCACTGGCCACCCTAATAGTTGAGGGGATGGATATATTGGCAGATCTATAACCAGGTATGCTATTCACAGTGTTTACCAAGTGGCAAAGCACAGGGATGGACCAAAGACGCTGGGCAGCAGCATTACATCAGGGTCCTGATGGTCTCCTGCAGTGCCAGGTGTTATCACTTGAGCTGGTGGATTCTGGGAGTGTGTCCCAGGGAATAGCTGGGTCAGTGAGAGGGCACGCTCAGGGCAATAGTGATTTACTATGGAAGTATTTCAGTATTTTAAGGGTGTAGCTGTTCTGGTGTGTACCTGCTGAATATCAGCACTGCCTGCAACCCCGACTCAATCTGTCAGTGGGATCAGTTAGGAAGCTCTTGGTTAAACTGCATTCTGTCTGTTTTAGCATTTGTCATGCTGTATTGTCATGGTTGTCATCTTGTCCTTCTTTTGACTAGCCTGTGACACTATTCATCCTCATCTCTCCAGCACTCTCACGCAGTATCTGACACACTGTAGAAGCTTAATAAATGTTTGCCCGATGTATCAAGAATCATTTCCAAGAGATATCCAAAAGAGCAAATCATAACATTGAATATACACTCTGTAAAATTAGGGATGGAAGGATAAGCATGATAAGGATATCCATGAAAATAATAAGGATAACATGATTAAGAACATTGATTTAAAACACAAGGCAAAATTATATGTAACTAAAGAAATATTAATGACCAGGCTTGGTGGCTCACACATGTAATCCTAGCATTTTGGGAGGCCAAGGTAGGAGGATCACCTGAACTCAGGAGTTCAAGACAAGCATGGGCAACATGGTGAAACCTCATCTCTCAAAAAAAAAAAAAAAAAAAAAAAATTAGCTGGGTATGGTGGTGCATGCCTGAAGTCCCAGGGTCCTGATGGTCTCCTGCTGTGCTAGGTGTTATCACTTTAGTTGGTGGATTCTGGGAGTGTGTCCCAGGGAATAGCTGGGTCAGTGAGAGGGCACTCAGTGTGCCCAGGAGGCTGAGGTGGGAGGATCGCCTGAGCCCAGATCAAGGCTGCAGTGAGCAATGTTCCCACCATTGCACTCCAGCCTGGGCAACAGAGTGAGACCCTGTACCAAAAAAAGAAAGAAAGAAGAAAGAAGAGAAAAGAAAAGGAAAGAAGAAAGGCTAGGCGCGGTGGCTCATGCCTCTAATCCCAGCACTTTGGAAGGCCGAGGTGGGCGGATCACGAGGTCAGGAGTTCAAGACCAGCCTGACCAACATAGTGAAACCCCGTCTCTACTAAAAATACAAAAATTAGCCAGGCGTGGTGGTGTGTGCCTGTAACCCCAGGTACTCAGGAGGCTGAGGCAGGAGAATCACTTGAACCCCGGAAGTGGAGGTTGCAGTGAGCCGAGATTGCGCCACTGCACTCCAGCCTAGGTGACAGAGTGAGACTCCATCTCAACAACAACAACAACAAAAAAAAAAAAAAAAAAAAAAGAAGGAAAGAAGGAAAGAAAAAAGAAAGAAAGAAAAACATTTCTTTCTTTAAAAAAGGAAGCAAAATAAGCATCTTCTATCATTTTTAATATCATTTTGAACTTCTGGTCAATTCAATAAGATATGAAAAAGAAATAAGATATAAGTATTAAATAAGTTACCATGGAAAATACAAAAAAGATTTAAGAATGAATGTGTCAATAGAGGCATGGTATCCATATAAAGAAAACTACAAAACTATTGGAAGATGTAACAAAAAGCCTCCGCTCTCACCCATATATGTGTGTTTTGTATAACTATTGATATAGTGTGTGATTTTCTGAAATCCTTGTCAAATTATAACTGTAGGGAAAGGCCACACTTATGTGGGTGAAGCATGGATGGAGTCTCCCCGGAAAACATAATTATTCCAGATTATCAATCATTTTGAACAAAAAAGACAGGATCTTAAGTTGGCAAGAAATGAATTGCTTGTCTTTCTCTAAGTCTAGCTGTCTTGGATTCAGACATCGGGGGATTCATAAATTCTCACCTTAGGCTCCTGGGTGGTGGTGGGTTGCTAAGATGATATCCACCTGGTGGAAATAAGTAGAGACCTAGATAAGATGGGGTTCCGAAAAGCAAGACTTACATTATAAAGCAGTTTTCTGGTTTCATATTTTTCTCTGTGTTTATTTATTTACTGTTATTCCCTAGTCTCTAGAACAATATTGTCCAATGTTCCAGTCGTACCTCAACTATACTAAAAGGTACTCAGGAAAGGTTACTGTGTCTACATTTAGGCCAAAGTGCTGAAGGGAGGGTGGGACCTCTTTCTTCACTGGTAGGCATAAGTGGGGTTGTCAGTAATTATTAATAATTGAGTGCCTGAGCCAGGTACAGCATTGCTTTACACACATTATCTCATTCAACCCTCTCACCAACCTGGTGAGGTAGGCACTTTTATTTCTCACCTCCACTTACAAGTGAGAAACTTGAAGCTAAAAGAGGTGTACTGGTTTATCCAATATTACACAGCAAGGAAAATGGCAGAAGTTGAGTAGAAATGCAGCTCTGTTCAACTCCAAACTCCGTGTTCTTAACCACTCGCGACTCCAAGAGACCCCAGGGGGAGAAAATTCTAGGGGACAGGAGTTAAGGGTTCTAGATTTAATTTACTTACCAAAGGTAGAAGTTTTCCTTTCAGGAGATATAAAAGACACATTCAATAAATAAAATTCATGCCATGTTCATAGATGGAATGCTAAATATTAAAGATACCAATTTTCCTTGAGTCAATTTATCATTTTTTTCAGCACCATATCCCAGGGTAAAAATAACTCCAGAGAGGGAGAAAATCTAGGTTACTTATGAAAAGAAAATCCTTAGGTAATTTTTTATTATACTTTAAGTTCTGGGGTACATGGGCAGAACATGCAGTTTTGTTACATAGGTATACATGTGCCATGATGGTTTGCTGCACCCACCAACCTGTCATCTACATTAGGTGTTTCTTCTAATGCTATCCCTCCCCTAGCCCCCCACCCCCCAACAGACCCCAGTGTGTGATGTTCCCCTCCCTATGTCCATGTGTTCTCATTGTTTAAGTCCCACTTATGCGTGAGAACATGTGGTGTTTGGTTTTCTGTTCTTGTGATAGTTTGCTGAGAATGATGGTTTCCAGCTTCATTCATGTCCCTGCAAAGGATATGAAGTCATCCTTTTTTATGGCTGCATAGTATTCCACGGTGTATATGTGCCACATTTTCTTTACCCAGTCTATTATTATTAATATTGTATATTTTACTTGACATTCTTAAAAGGGACACTTCAAAGTACGGTAGGGATGCTGTCTCCTCTAAACTCTGCCCAAAACATAGAGAGTTGCAAGGCTCTAGTTTCTCCCCTGATAACATCCTGCCAAAGCTCATCAGAATATAGCAAGATCCTTGTACTTGGCTCAGTTAGGCCCCGTCACTCATATCTCAACTCCCTTTTCCTTAAGAGACAAGAATGTAATCCAAAGGCCTTGGTAAGTTTTGATTCTGCTTTCTCCATCTTTTCTCAAGGCTTTCTCTTCTCAGGATGAATTTTCTCCTTTTTCTAATCACTTTTAATATTCCTACCCTTTTTATTTGCTTTATAAGCCTGTCTTTTTTTTTTTTTTTTTTTTTTTTTTTTTTTTTTTTTTTTTTGCTGATGGAGGTCACTGAAACTAAATCACCCCAAGACAGTCATTCCCCCCACACAGGCTGGGCTTCTGTGAGATTGGAGGGGGTTCACAAATAAAACACAGAGCATTAAAAGCATGGGCTAGCTAAGTGATCATGGATTTAATCCTGGAATTGGCTCAGGAATATATAGATTCAACCATTCTCCACTGGATAACCTGAAAAAAAGAGCAAAATTAGCCCTCACTCATGGAGGAGCCCCAAACGGTTTAAAGCACTTCATACTACAAAATAAATCCCCATACACTAAACGCGGAATAATAAGAACTACAACAAAAGAAAAATTTTAGCCTTGGGATGATGTCAAAATCCTGCTTTAGCTCTTTTTATGTGGCTTGTAAAAGACTATGTAATGTAATGGTTGAGAGCAAGGACTTGAGTATGGGCTCTGCCACTTAACTAACTGGGTAACTGGATAAATTACATCAGGTTCACTATACCTTGGCTTTCTTATGTGTAAAATGAGGTAATCATAGAAACTATACCATAGAGTTGCTGTGAAGATTAAATAAGATAATATGTATTAGATGGCAGATACACTGTTAACAATAATTACTCGTCAAACCCAGCCTCCCCTACCAGAAACCTTATGGTTGCTTCTTTCATTCTTTCCTGCACTGATTTGATTACTTGTCCTTTTGTCACAGGACGTTTCACTGCTGATTCCCTCCCTCCTTTCCTTCTTCTTTGACTCTTCTTATAGCCTCTTCAAACTTCCCCTCCCTGCAAAATGCCCTTTTGCAAGCTGCTATTAAAGCACCAGAGTGTCGTCTCAGTGCTTTTCCCCATCCCAAGATCCAAGATTGCTTTCTTTTCCAGGAGCTCCAGCTTTATTAATGAAAAATAGCCAAATCCAGGGCACAGGGTGTGTGCTGCAGAGATTGTCAGATGTAAAATAACAGCTGTTCTACCACAACTGTTGTTTTTGAGAAATTCAAACTGTTCAGACTAGACTCATGCCAAAAGGAATTCTTTCAGACCACTGAGTATGCCCTAATTAATTTCTAGACTGGGTCTAACTTCATCAGTGATCTGGAGGTTTAGGAAATCTTCATTTATCTTACTTTATACTTCTTTGCTGTCTTCTCCCAACCTTCCTATGTCCTCATACCAGCTATCACTACATAAGGATGCCATCTGTTCTTCAAATCCCTTCCATAAAGACTTCTAATATTTGCCTTCAGATTTTGTCCTTTGTTTTCAACTACCCCCAAGTCCCTAAGCAGTTAAAAATAGCCAGTCAAGACTTTCAGACTAAAGAACTAAATCAAATATCAAAAACAGTTAGGGAAAATATATATCAAGCAGTTCAGGTTAAACAAGTTCCATAAACTTAATACAACCTTCACAATATTGCCTAGGTCAATGAGCATGAGATCACAAATTCTTCTAAGGCCAAACAAGATACCCATTCCTCTCAAAATAGATTCATGGGTACAGATGCAATACAGGTACAGGGGCTGCATATTTCAATGACACTTCCATGTTCACATTACATTCTGAATACTACCCAGTATCATTACAAGTCATTGCCAGCCATCACTGGCAAAACTTCAGAATCAGATCCAAATAAAAGAAGCAGAAAGCACACTAAATTATGGACAAGCAATCATCTAGCATTTTTCAGTAAAATCTGCTGCATCCTATGAACATTATTAGGCTATGAGTTTCAAGATAGCAAGGATTTTTGTCTGTTTTGTTCACTGTTGTGCTCCTAGGACCTAGCACACATAGGAGGCATTCAACAAATATTTATTGACTGAAAGAATGACAGCCTCCTCAATTTTACACTTTGGGGTGCTACATCTTCCCCTGCCACTAACTAACACAGAAATTAAAATAAAATATTCTTTCTGGCCAGGCACGGTGGCTCACACCTGTAATCCCAGCACTTTGGGAGGCCGAGGCGGGCAGATCACCTGAGGTCAGGAGTCCAAGACCATCCTGGTCAACGTGTTGAAACCCTGTCTCTACTAAAAATACAAAAAAATTATCCAGGCATGGTGGCAGGCGCCAGTAATCCCAGCTACTTGGGAGTCTGAGGCAAGAGAATCACTTGAACCCAGGAGGTAGAGGTTGCAGTGAGCTCAGATTACACCATTGCACTCCAGCCCGGGCAACAAGAGTGAAACTCCATCTTAAATAAATAAATAAATAAATAAATAAATAAATAAATAAAAAATTGAGAATTCGTCTGGGCACGGTGGTTCATGCCTGTAATCCCAGCACTTTGGGAGGCAGAGGTGGGCTCGCCACCTGAGGTCAGGAGTTTGAGACCAGCCTGGCCAACATGGTGAAACCCTGGCTCTACTAAAAACACAAAAATTAGCCAGGCACGGTGGCACACACCAATAGTCCCAGCTACTTAGGAGGCTGAGGTAGAAGAATCCCTTTAACCCAGGAGGTGGAGGTTGCAGTGAGCCAAGATTGTGCCATTACACTCCAGCCTGATTAACAAGAGTGAAACTTTGTTTCAAAAAAATTGAAAATTAAAAGACGGAAACAAAGAGAATACATGTGCATTATGTCTTTGAAAGGGTGATGTATATCAGGAAAATGTATTTAGTTAAATGCTGTGTCCCCCAGGCTGGAGTGCAGTGGCACCATCATAGCTCACTGCAGCCTCGACCTGCTAGGCTCAGGCTATCCTCCCACCTCAGCCTCCTGAGTAGCTAGGACCACAGGTGCATACCACCATGCCCAGCTAGTTTTTGTGGCTTTTTTTTTTTTTTTTTGGTAGAGATTGAGTGTCACTATGTTGCCCAGGTTAGTCTCTAAATCCTAGGCTCAAGCAATCCTCCCACCTTGGCCTCACAAAGTGCTGGAATTACAGGTATGATCCATTGCACCCAGCCCAGGAAAAGAAATTTCAAAGGACATGATTAACTGTTATCCTTTTTTTTTTTTTTTTTTTTTTTAAAGATACAGGGTATTACTCTGTTGCCCAGGCTTGTCTTTAGCTCCTGGGCTCAAGCAATCTTCCTGCCTTAGCCTCACCAAGTAGCTGAGATCACAGGCATGAGCCACCACACCTAGGCTGATTAGCTATTCTAAATTACACTATTGACATAAGCAAACCTCTGTATAATAAAATCTAAAATCCTGTAATGGCCTACAAAGATCTGTATAATTTGGATTCCTGGTTCCTCTGACCTTGTCTCTTTCTCTACTCACTCTGCTGCAACCATGCCGGCCTCCTTGCTGTTCCTTCAACATATCATGCAAGCTCTTTCTTCTGGGCCTTTGCACTTGCTATTTTCCTCTGCCCCAAATGCTCTTCATCCAGGTAGCTACATGCTCAAATGTTCCTTACCAGCCTATTTGCAGTAGCAACACCTCCACCCAGTACTCCCTGACCTCATTTTGACAACTATTTTTCTTGAACTATAGCATCTATCATCATCTAACCTACCATACATTTACTTGTTTATTTATTTTTTATATGTTGACCTTACTAGAATTTAAGCACAATAAAGGCAGGGCATTTTTTTTAATTGCTATATTCCTGGGACCTGAAACTAAACCTGGCATGAGCTCAATAGATATTTGCTAAGTTAATGAATGAACAAAAAGGCTGAAATAAGTGGGAAACTCTGCCCTACAAAAAAATTGCATCAACTATGATAGGCCAAGTTTTAATGGCTAATCTGTATAAAGAGTTTATTTGAATTTATTTTAAAAATGTCATCAAGACTAGGCTCATAGTAGACATTCAAGAAAAATTTGTTCAATGAATAAATGAACAAATAAATGAGCATATAAATGGATAAAGAACATGAACAGTCAATTCATATGAGAAAATAAAAATAGGAAGCAAACATATGGGCAAGTATTCAACTAAAACAAGATTAAGGTAATAATAAGGTATTTATTGAATTAGCAATTTAAAATACTTAATGAAGAAGTTTCAATTCAACTAATAGCAATATAAATTCATAGAACTCTTTAAAAAATATGTCAGTATGCTTCTGCTTAGAAGTAACAGGATGTCCAATTTAAATTGACTCAAACAAAGGGGATTTATTGAATCATATAACTAAGGGATTTGAGTAAGGAGGATTCAAGGCACAATTTAATCCTGGTTCTAGCTCTGTTTCCTTGTAACTCCTTCAGCTCTGCCTGCCTCTTTGTGTTCCCTTCATCCTCACATTGCCACCCTCATTGTTGCAAAAGGGCTGCTAAAGCAACTTTTCTCTTCCTCTTGAACATCCTGGGGAAAAGATTATGCTGCCTTCTAAAACCAGGAAAGAAGCTCTGGGCTCCACACTGACTAGGCCACCACTGAACAAATTTCTTTGACCAGGGGAATACTATATGCTCAACAGCTTAAGCCTGGGTTACCTCAACAAAATACTATGGCAAAGGAATAGATTGCCCAGATTTGCTAAGACTAATGAGGGCTCATGATTGGAGGTGGCAGTGGTGGAATCAATTCCACCCATCAAATGGCTGTGATATGGTTTGGCTGTGTCCCCATCTAAATCTCATCTTGAATTGTAACTCCCATAATTCCCACATGTTGTAGGAGGGACACGGTGGGAGAAGATAATTAAATCATGGGGGGGCAGTTTCCGCCATACTATTCTCATGGTAGTGAATAAGTCTCACAAGATCTGATAGTTTTATAAGGGGTTTCCCCCTTTCACTTGGCTCTCATTCTCTTTCCTGCCACCATGTAAGATGTGACTTTGCTCCTTATTTGCCTTCTGCCATGATTGTGAGGCCTCCCCAGCCATGTGGAACTGTGAGTCCATTAAACTTCTTTCCTTTATAAATTACCCAGTCTCAGGTATATCTTTATTAACAGGGTGAAAATGGACTAATACAGGCTGCTTGGGAGATATGTCCACTGCAGAAAGCAATTTGGATATACTTATCAAAAGCCTTTAACCTAGTAATTACCCTCTGAGAATTTATCCTAAGGAACAGATTCAAATGAAGTAATGCTACATGCATCAATTTTTACTTTATCTCTGTATTATATGAATAATTTTATTACCTATAACAATAAACACTGTAAAAACTTAAATGCACAAATACTGAGAAATATTTTTAAAGTATGTAATGTAAATCAACATTCCATGGATCATGATGTAACTATTAAGAGTAATAATTATAAAAAATATATAATGACAGGAGGATATATATATATTGTATTTTATATTATGATATATAGTAATCATAATATAATCTGTAATCATATAAAATTCTGGTATACTAATCTTGGAATGGAACTTGAAGAGATGAAAACTGTCATATTTAGGCAGGGGAATTAAGGGTCATTACTTTCCTTTCAAAATTGACTTTAATCTTTTACAGTATTTACAATAAATTTTAAAAATCAAAGGGTTACAATCCAAAGACAACTGAGAAATTTCTGAGAAGTATGTGTGCTCTAAGAATAAAATCAAATTCTCAGGGCTCGGTGCGGTGGCTCACACCTGTAATCCCAGCACTTTTGGAGGCCGACGTGGGCAGATCACTTGAGGTTAGGAGTTCGAGACAAGCCTGGTCAAAATGGTAAAACCTTGTCTCCACTTTAAAAAAATTAGATTTTAGGCTAAACCAACAGTTCTGTAAAGCCCTGGGCAAAGCTGGCTTTTAACATGCCTGCCTCTCATCATCACCAAAGCTTCCATTTCCTTCTTGGTTTTCTTTTCCCACTTTGATATCTCCTCCTCCACTGATCTCCATGCTTATTAGAACCTCCAGCCATTATGAGAAAGATCTTAGAAACTCGCTTACACTGAACTTCCTTGGTAAGAGAACTTAGAGAGAGAAGTCAGGTAGGGGTGGCAAATTTTAACCCAAAGAAATAAATAGATGAAAATAGATATTTTGATCCAGTTCAATCTCAGGGCTGGAAAAGGACAGGCCAGTTTGGAAATGGAAGAGAAGAAAAGAGACAGTATCTGTCATGTGTCTATTAATATCTAAAAATGTATTTAATTACTAAATTCAAAGCATTGTGATAGATATAAATACAAGTAAAAATTACAGACTAAAAAAAGGTAAGCCATGTATGCAAACAACTATAATAAAATGATGAAAATAAGTACTTTGAATGGGATTAAATGATATGGAAAATAAAAAACAGAATATTATTTTTAGCTGTTGATATTAGGAGAGGCTTCATGAAGAAGGTGATAGTACTTCTAGAGCTTGAAAGATAAGAAAGGTTTTAGTATGTATAGAAAGGGAATCAGGGTGCCAGGCAAGGGCAATTGCATGGAAAATTCACTGAGGTGTATACAAGAATAGCAAGTACTAAATTTCAGATAATCTAAGACATCCATGATTATAAGACACATTGCTACTTTATGTAACACTAAGAAAAGATAAAGACTGCCAATTAAACAGCAACTCAATGCTTTCTATTCACTCAGAATTTTTATTCTATATTTATTGAAAGAGTTCTTTTAGACTTTAGACATAGACAAAGCAAAATAAACTTATTATGATATTTCTAAAACTTCCTAAAACATCTAACCACAACCTATCTTACCTAACTTATTTTCCATTAGTCATTCCTCGAACATATAAATAGGGAGACTGGTTAAAAAAACTGTCATAATAAATGTCAGGGACCTGGGGAAAGAAAGGAAAAGGGGGACATTGAAAATGTTTTATTTATTTTTAAAAAGAGAATTTTGAAAGGAAATAAACAGGGGCCAGGCGTGGTGGCTCAAGCCTGTAATCCCAGCACTTTGGGAGGCCGAGACGGGCGGATCACGAGGTCAGGAGATTGAGACCATCCTGGCTAACACGGTGAAACCCCGTCTCTACTAAAAAATACAAAAAACTAGCCGGGCGACGTGGCGGGCGCTTGTAGTCCCAGCTACTCGGGAGACTGAGGCAGGAGAATGGCGTAAACCCGGGAGGCGGAGCTTGCAGTGAGCTGAGATCCGGCCACTGCATTCCAGCCTGGGCCACAGAGCGAGACTCCGTCTCAAAAAAAAAGAAAGAAAGAAAGAAAGAAAGAAAGAAAGAAAGAAAGAAAGAAAGAAAGAAAGAAAGAAAGAAAGAAAGAAAGAAAGAAAGAAAGGAAGGAAGGAAGGAAGGAAGGAAGGAAATAAACAGATTTGAAAAAGAAGCACATAGAAATGAAAAACACAATAGAATCAAAACTAAACATAATTGGTAGATTAGCCAATAGATTATTCAAAGGAACTGGGAACTTGGACCTGAGTGATGGACATCCAGGATTTATGGCATTCCTGGTAGAGAAGATAGCTACAGCAGCACTGTGATCAGGATACTAAGCCTTGGCCAGGCAAGTAGAAAAGTTTGAGCCTGAAATTCTTTAACTGAGCTGAGATCCAATGGGCTGAATTGTTCTGGGAGAATAGTGCCCAATGACCACATGCAGAAGGATAATCATATCCACTCCAGAGAAAAGTTTTCCAAATTTAGATCCATTGGACCCCCACAGTTTAAGATCAATCAATGAGCTCACAATTAAAATTACACAAGAAGGTAAGACATTATAAGGGAGGGTCAACTAGGAACAAGGAAATACAAAAGAGTTCTAGCTACCTAAGAAAAAAGATATTGAAATTGTTAGATACAGATTATAGAACAAAGGATGATAATGAAGCTGAACAAGCAATAAGGTGCTACTAGGAATAAACAGGTAGATTTTTGAAAAATAGAATTTCTTAAAATGAAAGCTAAATTTAAAAAAAACACACACAAAACTCAGGATTCGACACCAGCCTGGGCAACATAGAGAGACCCTGTCTCTACAAAAATAAATAACTAAATAAAAACTTATTAGAATAGGTGCTTTGATGGTCTTTCTGAGATGCAAGAAGTGATAAGTATATAAAATGGCAATCACATGTAAACCTAAATACATACTGGTTGTATAAAATAAAAATAATAATGATGTCTAATTTGTGGGGTTACAAAAAGGAAAGAACTAAAATATGGGGCAAAAATAGCATGCAAGTCATAAAAAAAGGGTGATTGTATTTAAAGCACTCTAAAGCCCTTGTGCTGTTTAGAAAAAAATTATACTTATTCACATAAGATTAATATGCATAGTAAAATTTCAAGGGTAATCTGTATAAATTCTAAACCCACAGATAGAAAAACAGGAAATAGGAAATAAAACGCAAAGAACAACAATCCAAAAGCTTACAATAAAAAAGACACACAGAGAAAGTGAGATGAGCAGAAATTAAATGTAAGATAGAAGAGACAAATGCAAAGTATTATCACAGTAAATATAAATAAACTAAACTATCTAAAAGATTGGCAGGGAGGATTTATAAACAAAAGCTAGCTATATGCTATTTACAAGAGACCGAAGAGTTGAAAGTAAAAGGATAGAAAAGGATATACCAGCTAAGAAGCAGTGAATTACTATTAAAATATACTTTAAGACAAAAAGCATCCTTAGAGTCTTTATATAATGAGAAAATGTTTAATTCACCAGGAAGATATAACTTTCCTAACTTGCATGCACATAAAACAGTGACCTCAAGCTACATAAAGCAAAAATTACAGAATGAAAAGGAGGAATTTACAAATTCAGCAAAAATTATAAAACTATGGCGAGGAATTTATACATTCAACAAAATAATGAAATATTTTAACATACTTGTTTCAACTGATAAGACAAGCAGAAAGAAAATCAGTAAAAGTGCATGCAATGATTTGAAGGTATGTGTCTCTCCAAAATCCAGTTGTTGGAACTTAAACCCCAACATGGTGGTATTAAGAACTGGGGTCTTGCCGGGCGCGGTGGCTCAAGCCTGTAATCCCAGCACTGTGGGAGGCCGAGACGGGAGGATCACGAGGTCAGGAGATCGAGACCATCCTGGCTAACACGGTGAAACCCCGTCTCTACTAAAAATACAAAAAAAAAAACTAGCCGGGCGAGGTGGCGGGCGCCTGTAGTCCCAGCTACTCCGGAGGCTGAGGCAGGAGAATGGCGTAAACCCGGGAGGCGGAGCTTGCAGTGAGCTGAGATCTGGCCACTGCACTCCAGCCTGGGCGACAGAGCGAGACTCCGTCTCAAAAAAAAAAAAAAAAAAAAAAAAAGAACTGGGGTCTTTGAGAAGTGATTAGGCCATAGGGCTCCACTCTCATGAATGAGATTAATGTTCTTATCAAAAGAAGCATTAGAGTGCTGCCTGGACCTTCCATTTCTTCTGCCATGTCAAGACACAGCATTCATCCCTTTTGCCCTTCCGCATAGGAGAATGCAGCAAGAAGGTACCATCTTGTAAGCAGAGAATAGCTTTCACTAGACACTAATTCTGCCCATACCTTGATCCTGGACTTCCCAGCTTCCAGGACTGTGAGCAAGAAATTTCTGCTTATAAATTACCCAGTCTAAGGTATTTTGTTATAGCAGCAGAAATGGACTAAGTGTAGAAGAATATGCTATGACTAAATGTGTTTATCCCAGAAATGCAAGTTTAGTTCAACATTAGAAAAATCTATAAATATCATTCACCACATTAACAGATTAGATGAGAAAAACATGATTATGTCAATAATGGAACTTCCTTAATGTGAGAAAGGCTAACTACAAAACACCTGCAACAATATTCCTAATGGGAAAGTTTTAGAAGCATTCCCTTTAAAATCATCACGGGGAAAAAAGCTGTTAACAGTTTTTCTCAACATGTACTGAAGGTCCTAGCTAGCACAGTAATTTCAGAAATTTAAGTTATAAGGATTAGAAAGAAATAAAATTGTCATTATTCAAAGATGTGATTATTGGCCAGGCACAGTGGCTTACGCCTGTAAACATAACACTTTGGGAGGCCGAGGTGGGTGGATCACTTGAGCCTAGGAGTTGGAGACCAGCCTAGGCAAAACCCTAACTCTACAAAAATACAAAACATATTAGCCAGGCATGGTGGTGCACGCCTGTAGTCCCAGGTACTCAGGAGGCTGGGGAGGGAGGATCACCTGAGCCAAGGGAAGTTTAGGCTGCAATGAATCATGATTACGCCATTGTACTCCAGCCTGGGTGACAGAGCGAGACCCTGTCTCAAGAATTTTTAAAAGATACGTATTAAAAAGATACGATTATCTGCATAGAACATGCAAAATGATGGGTACACAATTATTTCCTTTATTAGTTTAAAAATTAAACATATACATGTTAATTACATGTTAATAACATTACATGTTAATGTATAGTACATTATTGTTTTATTTTTGTGTTTATACAACATGTATTGTTGTATTATGTATAAATACAACATAAATTGAATATATGCATGCTACATACTCTTTTGTATCTTATGTGTATATAAAATAATTAAAAATCATATAACAGGGTTAAAGTTTTATTAAAAATTGCTTGGGGAGGGAAGCAAGTAGGACCAGAAAGTGCTGACAGTCAAAACAGGAAGAGTTGAGAGACTAAAAGTAAAGCGAACATACATTCTGATATTCCTAATATAGTCCCAGTTTATTTTATTTTCTTAGTGTAATTGTTAATATAATCTGCCTCTCGCCTTCAAAAGTATTCCAGTTTAAGGGAAAAAAATTATATTTCCTCCCAAGTATAATAGAAGTCACGGTAAGGAAGAAGAATAGAAGTAAGGGAATGAAAGAGGTTAAAGGGTAAGGGGTTCTAGTAAAAATGTGAGATCTTAAAGATGGAAAAGCTCTTTTTTTTGAGACAAAGTCTTGCTCTGTCGCCCAGGCTGGAGTGTGGTGGTGCAATCTCGGCTCACTGCATCCTCGACATCCCAGGCTCAAGCAGTCCTCTCGCCTCAGCCTCCTGAGTAGCTGGGGCCACAGGTGCACATCACCACGCCTGGCTAATTAAAAAAATTTTTTTAAATAGAGATGGGGGTCTCACTTTGTTGTCCAGGCTGGTCTCAAACTCCTGGGTTAAAGCGATCCTCTTGCTATGGCCTCCCAAAGTGCTGGAATTACAGGCATAAGCCACCGTGCCTGGCGAAGGTGGAAAAACTTTAGAGAGATGGCCAGAACCGGGCATGAAGTATAGTGTATGAGTAAATATAGTGAGTAGGAAATAAAGATCATCAAGAGGAGAACAAGTAACTGTGAGCCCATCCTGTTTTAAGAGTTAGCTGTGTTAAATGTTAAAATCCCCAAGGACAAGGTACACAGTGAAAAAGAAAATTAGGATTCTGTGCTAATATCATTAATCAGTGTATCCCAGGGGATTATAGATAACAGCTACAAAATGGGAAGAGTAAGGTATGAGTGGATAGTGTGGACTTCAAAAGAGGAAGGGCTCATGAGAGACAGTGGAAAAAACATGCCAAATAAGAGTAAAAAGGAAGTCAACCCCAAATCCTTACTCTGAGTTTAGAGGCGAGAGAAAAAGTGGTTTCTATTTTGAGAGTTGCAAGAGAAGGCCAGATTTTAGTTATGACAGTGAAGACTCCAGGAAAACATTCATTATTAAGGGAAGTTTGTTCACAAAAGAATAGAGGTCCCAGGAAGGCAGGAGTGATGTGGATTGCTACTGGGTGAGGTGAAATAACCATGCAGTGAGCTGTAAGGCCCATCAGAGGCAGAGTAGACCATAGCCTATGTTGTGAATAGAAGGGCAAGGGAAGACCCATCTCCCTCTCTGACCTGAAATATGGGTGTTTCCCTCTATATACCTGAGCATTCAAATATTTAGAGGCATGTAGGTTATTATTTCACTTGTTATGCAGTCTTTTGAACATGCAGCTTTCACCATTTTTCTAAGAATCCTATTTATCCCTCTAATCATTTAATGAATATTTGCTAATGACTATGTACTAAGCTCAATGCTAGGAACTTGAGGAACAGCAGTGAAAAGGGCAAATATGGTCCTTCCCTTCAAATTATTATATAAAAATGCATTAGAATTGTGATGAATGCTATAAAAGGAAAACACAAGTTTTTCTTTACTATGAGATGACATAATAGGTGAGTCTAACTTAGTTTCAAAGCAAGGAAGATTTTCCTAAGAAGGCGACATTTAAGGTAGGTTTGAAGGATGACTTGGAGTTGATCAGTTTAAAAGAGGGGAATGAGTTTTCCATTTAGAGGGGATAGCACATGCAAACAGCTTAAGGTGGAAAGGTACTTGAATAAAAATAGGCCAATGTGGCTAGAAGTACAATGAGTTAGGAAGGGACCACATGATGCAGGGCTTTGTAGGGCATATTAAGAATTTTGGTCTTCCCAATGCAGAGAAATGTTTACAACAATCAAACACTAGTGGATAACTCTAATTTTGCTTCTGCTGGGATGGCCATTCTCTTTCTTTTTTTTTTTTTTTTTTTTTTAAATTTATTTATTATTATTAAACTTCAAGTTGTAGGGTACATGTGCACAACGTGCAGGTTTGCTACATATATATACTTGTGCCATGTTGGTGTGCTGCACCCATCAACTCGTCATTTACATCAGGTATAACTCCCAATGCAATCCCTCCCCCCTCCCCCCTCCCCATGATAGGCCCCGGTGTGTGATGTTCCCCTTCCCGTGTCCAAGTGATCTCATTGTTCAGTTCCCACCTACGAGTGAGAACATGCGGTGTTTGGTTTTCTGTTCTTGTGATAGTTTGCTAAGAATGATGGTTTCCAGCTGCATCCATGTCCCTACAAAGGACACAAACTCATCCTTTTTTATGGCTGCATAGTATTCCATGGTGTATATGTGCCACATTTTCTTAATCCAATCTGTCACTGATGGACAGAGATATAGACCAATGGAACAGAACAGAGTCCTCAGAAATAATACCACACATCTACAGCCATCTGATCTTTGACAAACCTGAGAGAAACAAGAAATGGGGAAAGGATTCCCTATTTAATAAATGGTGCTGGGAAAACTGGCTAGCCATAAGTAGAAAGCTGAAACTGGATCCTTTCCTTACTCCTTATACGAAAATTAATTCAAGATGGATTAGAGACTTAAATGTTAGACCTAATACCATAAAAATCCTAGAGGAAAACCTAGGTAGTACCATTCAGGACATAGGCATGGGCAAAGACTTCATGTCTAAAACACCAAAAGCAACGGCAGCAAAAGCCAAAATTGACAAATGGGATCTCATCAAACTAAAGAGCTTCTGCACAGCAAAAGAAACTACCATCAGAGTGAGCAGGCAACCTACAGAATGGGAGAAAATTTTTGCAATCTACTCATCTGACAAAGGGCTAATATCCAGAACCTACAAAGAACTCAAACAAATTTACAAGAAAAAAACAAACAACCCCATCCAAAAGTGGGCAAAGGATATGAACAGACATTTCTCAAAAGAAGACATTCATACAGCCAACAGACACATGAAAAAATGCTCATCATCACTGGCCATCAGAGAAATGCAAATCAAGGCCATTCTCTTTCACACTTGAACTCTTACCTCACAATCTCCATAGATTACCCCAACAGAGTAATTCCGTCTTTATTTTTTTATTTTATTTATTTATTTATTTTGAGACGGAGTCTCACTCTGTCACCCAGGCTGGAGTGCAGTGGCGCAATCTTGGCTCACTGCAAGCTCCGCCTCCTGGGTTCACATCATTCTCCTGCCTCAGCCTCCCCAGTAGCTGGGACTACAGGCGCCCACCATCACGCCCAGCTAATTTTTTGTATTTTTAGTAGAGATGAAGTTTCACCGTGTTAGCCAGGGTGGTCTCGATCTCCTGACCTCGTTATCCGCCCACCTCAGCCTCCCAAAGTACTGGGATTATAGGCTTGAGCCACCACTCATGGCCATAATTCTGTGTTTAAATTTTTAGTTGACATGTAATAATTGTACATATATATGGGATACACAGTGTTTTTTTTTTATTTTTTGTTTTGTTTTGTTTTGTTTTGTTTTGAGATGGAGTTTTGCTCTTGTCATGGGCTAGAGTGCCATGGCACAATCTTGGCTCACTGCAACCTCTGCCTCCCAGGTTCAAGCAATTCTCCTGCCTCAGCCTCACAAATAGCTGGGATTACAGGCGCCCACCGCCAGTCTTGGCTAATTTTTGTATTTTTAGTAGAAACGGGGTTTCGCCATGTTTGCCAGGCTGGTCTCGAACTCCTGACCTCAGGTTATCCACCCACCTCAGCCTCCCAATGTGCTGGGATTATAGGTGTGAGCCACTACGACCAGCCCAGAGTGATATTTTGATACATGTATACAGTGTGTGATGATCAAATCAGGGCAATTAGCATATCCACCACATCAAATATTTATCATTTCTTTGTGTTGGGAGCATTCAAAATCCCCTCTTCTAGCTTTTTGAACGTATGCAATAAATCATTGTTAAATACATTCACTCTACAGTGTTAGAGAACACTAGACATTATTCCTCCTATCTAGCTGTTATTTTGTGTGCATTAGCCAATCTCTCCTTATTTTCTCCTCCCTGTTCTGTTCCTCACCTCTAATAATCACAAGTGTACTCTTTTTATTTATTTATTTATTTATTTTGAGACAGAGTCTCGCTGTGTCGCCCAGGCTGGAGCGCAGTGGCACGATCTCGACTCACTGTAAGCTCCGCCTCCCGGGATCACGCCATTCTCTGGCCTCTGCCTCCCGAGTAACTGGGACTACAGGCGCCCGTCACGACGCTCAGCTAAATTTTTTGTATTTTTTTAGTAGAGGCAGGTTTCACTGTGTTAGCCAGGATGGTCTCCATCTCCTGACCTCGTGATCCGCCCATCTCAGCCTCCCAAGGTGCTGGGATTACAGGTGTGAGCCAGCACGCCCGGTCCCGCAAGTCTACTCTTTACCTTTATGAGCTCAGCTTTTCTTAGCTCCCACAGATGAGTGAGAAGGTGGTTATTTATCTTTCCGTGCTTGACTTATTTTAAACAACACAGTGTCCTCCAGGATCATCCATGTCACTACAAATGACAGGAATTTATTCTTTTTATGGGCTGAATAGTATTCCATTGTGTATATATACATTTTCTTTATTCATTCATCTACTGATGGACATATAGGCTGCTTCCATATCTTGGCTCTTGTGAATAGTGCTGCAGTAAACATGGGGGTGCAGATATCTCTTCAACATACCAATTTCCTTTCCTTTGGGTAGATACCCAGAAGTGGGATTGTTAGATCCTATGTTAATTCTATTTTTAGTGTTTTGAGAATCCTCCATACTGTTTTTCATAATGGCTGCACTAATTTACATTTCCACTGACGGTGTATAAGAGTTCCTTTTTCTCTGCATCCTCACCAGCGTTTGTTATATTTTGTCTTTTTGATAACAGCCGTTCTAACTGGGGTGAGATGATATCTAATTGTGATTTTGATTCGCATTTCCCTGATTATTAGTGGTGTTGAACATTTTTTCATATACTTGTTGGCCATTTGTATGTCTTCTTCTGAGAAATGTCTATTCGGATCCTTTGCCCATCTTTTAATTGAATTATTATTAGTAGTAGTAGTATTTTGCTGTTGAGTTGTGTTCCGTGTATATTCTGAAAATACTAGTCCCTTGTCAGATGAGTTTGCAAATATTTTCTCCCATTCTGCAGGTTATTGCTTCACTATGTTACTTCCTTTGCTGTGCAGAGCTTTTAAGTTTGATATAGTCCCACTTGTCTCTTTTTGTTTTTGTTGCCTGTGTTTTTGAAGTCTTGCCCATAAAATTTTTTCCTTGACCAATGTTCTGGAGCAGTTTCCCCTATGTTTTTTCCTAGCAGTTTTGTAGTTTTAGGTCTTACACTTAGGTCTTTAATACAATTTGAGTTAATTATTTTTAAATTTGAATCCTTTTATTATGTTGTTGACAGAATAAATATCTGTATAACAAGTTCTGTCATAGAAAATTATATTAAAGGAATTATGATTAGGCTTGTCATTTCCCCACCATATGTACAAATGAGTTTCTTTATAGCTAGATTTTACCATATTCTTAAAATATCACAAACACAAATAACACTCCATGTTAACAATAGGGAATCAATGAATAGTTGCAAGAAAGAGTGACTTTATAATGATTTTTGACCTCCCAAGTCACTATAAGGTTTCAATACTGGTTTGGTTTCTTTCTGATCAAAGAGAGCCCCTTCCTCCCACTCTCCCCCAGCACCCCCTGTTTCTCTTCTTCTCTTTTTCTCTCTAAACTAGCTTTAGCTGCATGGCTCCCATTTATCTTAATAGAAGTTACTTAATTAAGCCTATGCATATCACTTAGAAACTCAGCGGTTAAATTATTCTGTTTTGTGCTTTCTGATCCACAGGTATTTTTTGACTTCAAACCTTCACCAATATATTTCACGACTGCTATTTGTGTTTCTAGCCAGATAATTCATGAGTTTATTTTAAAATATAATTATGCTTATGCAGTCTCTGCAAGACATGATAATTGACAACAGTGGCATAAGTTCCATCAAAATGTAGAATCAAGTATAAACATTGTTATATGTGTTTATGCTGTGCATATAAGCACACAAAATACTTCTTTTTTTTTTCTGAGTGACTAAGCAGTCATCATAGAGGTTCAGTCTGAAAATGGACTAACAGCTGTTGGAATTGTCTTTTTCAGTTCAAAAGCGATAGTTAAAAACTAAACTAATTTGTATCAATTCTTACCAGAAAAGAGTTTACCCTCTTGTACATAATACTTTTAATTCCAAATATGTATGTGTGTTGTAAAATTGCTTGAAATCTTGGTTTGAAAATGTAATTCGTCTTTATTTAAACTGAGACAACCCAATATACGCTACAAATAGTTTATTTTAGAAAGCGTAGTCTTTGATAATTTGAACTGATCTTTAAACTCAGTTTACCTCCTACTTGAAAATTTCTAATGGTTGACCGGGTGCGGTGGCTCGTGCCTGTAATCCCAGCACTTTGGGAGGCTGAGGCAGGTGGATCACGAGGTCAGGAGTTCAAGACCAGCCTGGCCAACATGGTGAAACCCTGTCTCCAGTAAAAATACAAAAATTAGCCAGGCATGGTGGCGGGCACCTGTAATCTCAGCTACTCGGTAGGCTGAGACAGAGAATTGCTTGAACCCAGGGGGTGGAGGTTGCAGTGAGCTGAGATCATACCACTACACTCCAGCCTGGGCAACAGAGCGAGACTCCATCTCAAAAAAAAAAAAAAAAAATCCGATGGTTTTCTATGTACTTCCTTCTCATAAACCTCTGGAGATTTTCATGCATGATGAATAAATTTTATATTCTAAACCTAGAATTCAGGCCCTTGCACAGAAATCTCATCCTATTTATCCAAAGTCTTCTCCTCAACTCTCCAAGATAGAACTTCTCTTATGGCTAGAAAGGTTTCATGGGCATCACGACACACTTGCTCATTCTACCCTCAATCTTATATCGAAAAATACCTCCCCTTTCTTTATACTTTGCCTACAAATTTTACTCATAGATGAAGACAAGGTTAAGTTCTGCCTTTTCCATGAAAGTTTAATTGATCTTATTAAGGCCCAAACTGAGCAGTTCTTTTATTATTATTATTATTATTATTACTAATTTTACTTTAAGTTCTGGGATATATGTGCAGAACGTGTAGGTTTTTTGCATAGATATACATGTGCCATGGTGGTTTGCTGCACCTATCAACCCGTCATCTAGGTTTTAAGCCCCACATGCATTAGGTATTTGTCCTTAATGCTCTCCCTCCCCTTGCCCTCCACCCCCTGACAGGCCTTGATGTGATGTTCCCCTCCCTGTGTCCATGTGTTCTCATTGTTCAGCTCCCACTTATTAGTGAGAACATGTGGTGTTTGGTTTTCTGTTCCTGTGTTAGTTTGCTGAGAATGATGGCTTCCAGCTTCATCCATGTCCCTGCAAAGGACATGAACTCATTCTTTTTTATGGCTGCATAGTATTCTATGGTGCATATGTGCCACATTTTCTTAATCCAGTCTATCATCGATAGGCATTTGGGTTGGTTCCAAGTCTTCACTATTGTAAATAGTGCAGCAATAAACATACGTGTACATGTGTCTTTATAGTAGAATTAAATTCCTTTAGGTATATACCCAGTAATGGGATTGCTGGGTCAAATGATATTTCTGATTCTAGAACCTTGAGGAATTGCTACACTGTCTTCCACAATGGTTGAACTAATTTACACTCCCACCAACAGTGTAAAAGCGTTCCTATTTCTCCACAGCCTCGCCAGCATCTGTTGTTTCCTGACTTTTTAACGATCGCCATTCTAACTCGCATGAGATGGTATCTCATTGTGGTTTTCATTTGCATTTCTCTAATTACCAGTGATGATGAGCCTTTTTTTTTTTCATATTTTTGTTGGCCGCATAAATATCTTCTTTTGAGAAGTGTCTGTTCATATCCTTCACCCACTTTTTGATGGGATTCTTTTTTTTTCCTTGTAAATTTGTTTAAGTTCCTTGTAGATTCCGGATATTAGACCTTTGTCAGATGGGTAGATTGCAAAAATTTTCACCCATTCTGTAGGTTGCTTGTTCACTCTGACGATAGTTTCTTTTGCTGTGCAGAAGCTCTTTAGTTTGATTAGATCCCATTTGTCAATTTTGGCTTTTGTTGCAGTTGCTTTTGGTGTTTTAGTCATGAAGTCTTTGCCCATGCCTATGTCCTGAATGGTATTGCCTAGGTTTTCTTCCAGGGTTTTTACGGCTTTGGGTTTTACATTTTAGTCTTTAATCCATCTTGAGTTAATTTTTGTATAAGGTGTAAGGAAGGGGTCCAGTTTCTGTTTTCTGCATATGGCTAGCCAGTTTTCCCAGCACCATTTATTATATAGGGAATCCTTTCCCCATTGCTTGTTTTTGTCAGGTTTGTCGAAGATCAGATGGTTGTAGATGTATGATGTTATTTCTGAGGTCTCTGTTCTGTTCCATTGGTCTATATATCTGTTTTCATACAAGTACCATGCTGTTTTGGTTACTGTAGCCTTGTAGTATGGTTTGAAATCAGGCAGCATGATGTCTCCAGCTTTGTGCTTTTTGCTTAGGATTGTTTTGGCTATACAGGCTCTTTTTTGGTTCCACATGAAATTTAGTTTTTTTGTTTGTTTGTTTTTGTTTTTTTTTTTTTTTTAATTCTGCAAAGAAAGTCAATGGTAGCTTGATGGGAATAGCATTGAATCTATAAATTACTTTGGGCAGTATGGCCATTTTCACTGTATTGATTCTTCCTATCCATGAGCATGAAATTTTTTCCCATTTGTTTGTGTCCTCTCTTATTTCCTTGAGCAGTGGTTTGCAATTCTTTGTGAAGAGGTTCTTCACATCCCTTGTAAGTTGTATTTCTAGATATTTTATTCTCTGTAGCAATTGTGAATGGGAGTTAACTTATGATTTGGTTCTCTGCTTGTCTATTATTGGTGTATAGGAATGCTTGTGATTTTTGCACATTGATTGTGTATCCTGAGACTTTGCTGAAGTTGCTTATCAGCTTAAGGGCTTTTTGGGCTGAGATGATGGGGTTTTCTAAATATATAATCATGTTATCTGCATGAGTTAATTTTTGTATGCAGTGACAGATAGGGAATCTAGCTTCATTTTTCTGCATATGGATATTCACTTTTCCGGGCACCATTCACTGAGGATACTGTTCTTTCTCCAATATATGTTCTTGGTGCTTTTGTTGAAAACTGGTTATCTGTAAATACATGGATTTATTTCTGGGTTCTTTATTCTGTTCCATTGGTCTACATGTCTGTTTTTGTGCCAATAACATGCTATTTCAGTTACTATATAGCTTTGTAGTATATTCTGAAGCCAGGTAGTGTGGTACCTCCAACTTTGTTCTTTTTGCTCAGTATTGCTTTGACTCTTCAGGGTCCCTTTTTGGTTCCATACAAATTTTTCTTTTTTTCTTTTTTCTTTTTTTTTTGAGACAGAGTCTCACTCTATCGCCCAGGCTGGAGTGCAGTGGGGCAATCTCTGCTCACTGCAAGCTCCGCCCCTGGGTTCATGCCATTCTCCTGCCTCAGCCTTCCAGTAGCTGGGACTACAGGTGCCCGCCACCACAACCGGCTAATTTTTTTGTATTTTTAGTAGAGACGGGGTTTCACTGTGTTAGCCAGGATGGTCTTGATTGCCTGACCTCGTGATCTGCCCACCTGGGCCTCCCAAAGTACTGGGATTACAGGCGTGAGCCACTGCACCTGGCCTTTTTTTTTTTTTTTCTATTTTTGTGAAGAGTGTCATTGGTATTTTGATAGGGATTGTGTTGAATCTAGATTGGTTTGGTTAATATGGTCATTTTTTATTATTATTATACTTTAAGTTCTAGGGTACATGTGCATAACGTGCAGGTTTGTTACATATGTATACTTGTGCCATGTTGCTGTGCTGCACCCATCAACTCGTCAGCACCCATCAACTCGTCATTTACATCAGGTATAACTCCCAATGCAGTCCCTCCCCACTCCCCCCTCCCCATGATAGGCCCCGGTGTGTGATGTTCCCTTTCCTGAGTCCAAGTGATCTCATTGTTCAGTTCCCACCTATGAGTGAGAACATGCGGTGTTTGGTTTTCTGTTCTTGTGATAGTTTGCTAAGAATGATGTACCATATGACCCAGCCATCCCATTACTGGGTATATACCCAAAGGATTATAAATCATGCTACTATAAAGACACATGCACACGTATGTTTATTGCGGCACTATTCACAATAGCAAAGACTTGGAATCAACCCAAATGTCCATCAGTGACAGACTGGATTAAGAAAATGTGGCACATATACACCATGGAATACTATGCAGCCATAAAAAAGGATGAGTTTGTGTCCTTTGTAGGGACATGGATGCAGCTGGAAATCATCATTCTTAGCAAACTATCACAAGAATATGGTCATTTTAACAATATTAAATCCTCTGGTCCATGAGGATGGAATGCCTTTCCATTTTTTAATGGTCTCTTCAATTTCCTTCATCTGCATTTTGCAATTTTCACTGTAGAGATCTTTCACCTCCTTGGTTAAATTTATTCCTAGGTATTTTGTGGTTTTGGTAGCTATGGTAAATGAGATTGCTTTCTCTATTCCTGAGTATGAGTAATTTATAAAAATTTATAAAGAGTAAGTTGTCCGGTTTTTTAAATTATTTCATTTGAAAAGTGATAGGCCAGAAGAGAAAAAAGGCAGGAAGAAGAAATGGAACCATATATACTATCAAGTCATGTTAATGAAGGATGCCTAAATAAACCACAAATAAACTACATTTTACTTATGCCACAATGACTTAGGAAGAAAATGAACACGGGTTCTGGCTAACTTGGTGATTATTAATGGCCAGAAACCCATACTTGAGAGAATCTGAAATTGAACTGCAAAATAAAATCCCTAGCTATATAGGAAGATCAAGAAAACCATTTTATCATCAAAATGGATATTCAAAGGACATAATATTACTTTAGAAAGGCAAGAATAGAGTTATTTGGGTTTTACTAAATTCATATATGTAATTATTTCCACAAAATGCTTTCAAAGTTTATCATACGGTAATCCCAAAATACATGCAATATACAATTATTAAATATTGCTGAAATTAGTGTACATAACAGTTTTGTTTTATGAAACTGGTGTGTTGTGTTATCTTAATTTTTACATAAATGAAAGAGCAGTTCCATAAAATTGAAAATGTAATTTAGCATTCTAACAAGGACATAACAATCCTTTGAAAACAAACAGCTTTTAACTAAGTAGCATAACTTACCCACTTGGCACATTAATCAAATAATACACTAAATAGTTTTCCTTACTACTGAATTTAACTTAAAAATTACAAGTTATCTTTGTACCCATACTTTTAATTAAAACTTCAATACTTTTAAAAAAGTGCACTAAGCAGGTTTGTCTCCTTGAAATATATAAAACTGTTCTTAATAATGCAAATTAACATTAAAATATCACTGAAAAAACATGTATCATAGGATTTTACAAAGGGCTATGGAAAGTAATAGATTATAAGTAAGGGAAGAAATTATATTAAAATGGACTGACTTTCACTTTTTAGGATTGTGATTACATCTATGATGAGTCTATATAGAGAACAGTCAACATAATACAATATTAAATATGCTGCCACCACCTCACTCTCAGACTGATTAAAGGGCAAATTAAAGTGTCATGAAGTCATCCTGCTAACCTTCAGGCTAGTGCTTCTCAGACTGCAATGTGCATGCCAAACACCTGTGAATCTTATTAATATGCCCATTCTGATTCAGTAAGTCTCAATGAGACCTGTGATTCTGCATTTGCAACAAGATCCCAAGTGGTGCTAATGCTACTGGACCACAATTTGAGTAGCAAGGCTTTAAACTATAAGAAACTTTATTCTGCAAGAAATTTTTATAACAAATATGTTTTTGACTCTACTTTTTTCATTCATAATTCCAACAATTTCAACAAAAATGAAAAGTATTCCTTCTAGGTGGAAATATTCTTCATTCACATTGCTGCATATTAGATACTGACTTTAGGAATGCTAACCCCCATATCAAACACAGAGAGGATAATAAACACTTGTTGGCTGATTCCTTAAAATAACAGATATACTAAAATATAATTAATACACCATAAAATTCACCCTTTTAAAGTATACAATCCAGTGGTTTTTAGTATATTCAAATTTGTGCAACCATCACCACTCTCTAATTTTAGAACATATTCATTATTCCAAAAAGAAATCTAATACGCGTTACTAGTCACTTCCCATTTCCCCCTAAGCCCTCCAGCTCTCAGTAACCACCAATCAGTTTTCTGTCCCTAAGGATATAACTGTTTAACATGTAGTCTTTTGTGACTGGCTTCTTTCACATCACATAAAGCTTTCAAGGTTCACCTATATTGCAGCATGTATCAGTACTTCCTTCCTTTTTATGGCCAATTATATTTCATTGTATAGATATATACAATTTGTTTATCCATTCATTAGGTGATGGACATTGAGTTGTTTCTACATTTGGCCATTAGGAATAATCCTACTATGAACATTTCTGTATACGTTTTTTGATAGATGTATGTTTTTTAATTCTTTGAAGTATATAGCTAGGAGTGGAATTGCTGGATTGTATGTTAACTCTATGTTTAACTTTTTGAGAAACCACTTGTTTTCTAGACTGCCTGCACCATTTTATATCCCCACCAGCAATGGACAAAGGTTCCAATTTGTCAACACCCTGGTCAACACTTGTTACTATTTGTTGTTTTTCATTATAACCATCCTAGTGGGTGTGAAGTGGTATCTCATTTGTGATTTTGATTAGCATTCTCTGATAGCTAATAATGTTTAGCATCTTTTCATGTGCTTTCGCCATTTGCCTATCTAATTAGTTTTCCTTACAATCTATATTGCTATACTTTAATCTCTCCAATCTATAAGGCAGATGGAGTTGAGAAAAATATTGTAAACATTATTTTTGTTAGTACATACCCCTCTTGAAACAAAGTGAGAAGATTCTATGAACCTCCTAGTTGGGCAAGGTGTCAATTTACCATACAATATGGGGCCCACATGGTTCTCTATCAGGATCCTGTTTGAATTTCACAATGAATAGATTAATAAGTAGGTCTATTGCAGAAAGAAGACACGTAAGTCAAAAGACAGCAAGAGAAAGAAGGCATGAGTGCTCCCAATCTGCCCATTCTACCACAGAAAAGCATTGAACTTGGCCTGCTTTTAAGATGGCCTCTGAGATGCCTGCCTCTTGTTTTACAACCTCCATTTGTGTATAGGTGAAAGGCTGTAATTGCAATGCAGTGTTGCTTCAGTGATTAGGTTATGTTATAGGGAAAAGGTGAGGGGATTTTCAAATGTAATTAATGTCCCAAATCAGTTGATTTTTCAGTTAATCAAAAAGGTAATTTGAGAGTGGGCCTGACTTAATCAGACGGCATGGACTCTACCTGAGGTGAAAAGCACTTAATGGCTGGGTATGGTGGCTCATATCTATAATCCCAGCCCTTTGGGAGGCTGAGGTGACAGGATCACTTGAGCCCAGAAGTTTGAGACCAGCCTGGGCAAAATAGCAAGACACTGTCTCACTAAAAATAAATAAATAAATAAATAAATAAATAAATAAATAAATAAATAAAATTGAAATAGAAAAGGAAGAAAAGCACTTAATTATCTATCTCAAAGAAGCAAATAGCATATTGTAGCATACTGTGAATTGCCTATGGAAAGGGTAGTCCCTAGGAGTGGAGGCACAAAGAAATTAATGTTTTCAACAACTCCAGGGAGATTAGAAGTGATCTTTCCCTTTCTCAAGCCTCCAAATGAGAATGCCATCTAGTCAGCACCTTGGTGTCAGCTTTGTGAGACCTCAAGCAGAGAATAAAGGTAAGCTGTGCTGTCTTTTGACAAATGTAAATGATGAAATAATAAATGGGTATTGTTTTAAGCCATTAAGTTTGTGAATCTATGCAACACAGAAAACAAATACAAGAATGATGAATTCAGGTTTTCATTGGGTCAATGTAGGGCTGAATTCCTATAGTGAAACCCTGCTATGGTTTGAATGTTTGCCATCCAAAACTCCTGTTGAAATGTAATTACCATTTTAACAGTAGTAAAAGTTGGAACTTTTAAGATGTGATTATACTATGGAAGCTCTGCTTTCATGGGTGTGGTTAATGCCTTTTAAAAGGAGCTTTCAGGAGTGAGTTCTCTCTCTTGGTTCTTCCACTCTTCTGCCATGTAAGTAGCAATGTTTCCCCACCTCTGGAGAATACAGCAACAAGGCTCTGTCTTGGAAGCAGAAAGCTGCCCTCATCAGACACCAAACCCACCGGTACCCTGATCTTGGGCTTTTTTTTTTTAAATTAATTTATTTATTTATTTATTTTGCGTCAGAGTCTCGCTCTGTCGCCCAGGCTGGAGTGCTGTGGTGCGATCTCGGCTCACTGCAAGCTCTGCCTCCCGGATTCACGCCATTCTCCTGCCTCAGCCTCCTGAGTAGCTGGGACTACAGGCACCCGCCACCAGGCCCAGCTAATTTTTTGTATTTTTAGTAGAGACGGGGTTTCACCGTGTTAGCCAGGATGGTCTCGATCTCCTGACCTCGTGATACGCCCGCCTTGGCCTCCCAAAGTGCAGGGATTACAGGTGTGGGCCACCGTGCCCAGCCAATCTTGGACTTTAAAGCCTCCAGAACTGTGAGGAATCAATTTCTGTTCTTTATAAAGTATCCAGTCTCAGGTATTCTGTAATAGCAGCACAAAATGGACTAAGACAAACCCCTTCCTATTTATATCTCCTTCATTTTTAGGATAGGCCTTGTCTGTGGGGAACATACAGGGCTACTTGGCACTAGGTTGCCTAGAATTGGTGTGGCACCAGTTTAGGGTACTGGTCTGAGAAAGCCAGCTAACATGAGCCTGTGACCTTGAGAACCATGAGAAGGTGCAGTTTTCCCTGATGGGGGAAGAACTTCATCAATCTGGTGGGTAGCTGAGCTGAGGTGTAGTTCTCCCTCTGGGAAATGGGGAAAGCAAGTGCCAGATAAATCATTACTCAGAAAAACCTGGATGAGTGCCTGAATGATTTTCAGATAACTTTACTCCTTGCAACTCTTCCCTGCCAATTGTGTTTTTAAGTTACAATTTATTAAGCACTTACCATATAACAGAGCATTTTTCATTCATTGTTTCAAATGGCTCTTACCAACCATTTGAAAAAAATACTATTTTCAAACAACATTTGAAAGATATCATTGACATATAATAAACCAGACATATTTAAAGTGTAAATTTGATGATCTTTGACATATGTAAGCACGTTTTCACCACATTCAAGATAATTAACATATCCATTGTCCCTAAAAGTTTCCTTGCCCCTCTTTGCAACCCCTCATTCCTGACCCTTCCCATGCTACCCCTCCCAACACTCCCTCTCAAAGCAACCACTGATCTGCCTTCTGTCACTATAGATTAGTATGCACTTTCTAGAGTTTTATATAAATGGAATCATATGGTATATATTCTTTTTTGTCTGGCTTCTTTCACTCAGCATAATTATTTTGGGATTCATCCGAGTGGTTGCATGTATGAACAGTCCATTTTTAAAATACCTTCATTAAGAGATAACTCACATACCATGGCATTCACCCATTTAAAATGTACAATTCAAAGGTTTTTGATATATTACATTTTTTTGAATTGCAGTAAAATGTATATAACATAAAATTTGCTATTCTAGTCCCTTCCTCTTTATTGATATATAGTATTCCATTGATACCACAATTTGTTTATCCATTCAGACAGGTAATAGTATAGTCACACTCATTTTACAAATAAGAAAAAAAGTGAAATATGGGGAAAAGTTAACTTACTTGTTTGAAATCACGGGCAAGTAAGTGATAGCACTGGTTCAAATCCAGGTCTGTGCGGTGCTAGAATCAATATTCTTAACCATTATGCTACACTGTCTTTCCAAACTGAAAAGACCTAGCTGTAGTCTAAACCAAATATGTTTTTCCTTCATGGCCAACAACATATTAGTTCTTGTCATAGTCTAGCCTTGGAGGCTGATCATGGTCCTTCTCCTCTAATAATCTAAAAGATCCTTTCACAGAAAAATGAAAGACAAAGTAAAAGCCATTGACGGTATAAGCTACAGACATTGAGGTGACTATACTGTAGACAGCAGGCAGGGTTTCAGAATTAGGGATCGGACATGGGTCCAGAGAACTGGATTAAGCAGGAACAGACAGATTAGTGTCAAAACAATGTGCTTTAACCAGTCATCAGAGAAATAAATTAGCTGCCCTCCTCAGTTTTGTGCAAAAGTGTTAATTGAATGTGAACAAAGGGAAGAAAAAAGTTATTTGTGTGATAACAGTTCAGTTGGGACAAGTACCCAGAAGAGTCATTTCAGCCCTCAAGGGAGTTGATTCACTCATCCTTAGTGGTGCCTCAGATTAGGAGCATGATAAGATATATTATCTACTCTTTCTAGAAAGAAGTTTGAAAGATAATACACTAAACTACCTTCATAGGACATGGGAAAAGCAATGGCAGCCTCACCTCTATTTTCACTAATTCAGAGAAAGAGGGAATGAGTTGTAGTAGAAATGGAAAGGAATTTCTTGAAAATATCATAAAGCACTGTAATATAAACTGTCAAAGGAGGCTGTGGAATATCTTTTCCTGGAACTCATTAAGAACAAGAGAGATACCCGCTCAGAATAAATCCAGGAATAGAGTCAGAGGAATGCTACCCAGACATATGGATGAACTAAACATGGTCTGCAGCAAGGGCTGGCTGCAGCCAAACAACTGGATCCCAGCCAGTTGCATAGGCCAGTCATCCAAATCATCTATAGAGATCACTCAACTCCAGTGTGGCCAGACAGTACCAAGAAGTGATTGCTAGAGAACTGGGCTCTCTAATTCTGCTTAATTTTATCTGCTTTTTTCTTCTGTAAGAATATGGCCACAATAGGGCCACTAATATGAAATCTGGAAATCAGAATATGACTTATTTTAAGCCCCAAGGACCTTGGGTTAAAAAAATGTATGACACAGAAACAGTAATAGTATTTTGTTTTGTTTTGTTTTTAAAAACTGAAACACATGGACTCCAGTCACTACAGGCAGTATCCATAAAAATTAGGAGAGGGCTGATAGAATAGGTACAGCCTGAGACAAATGAAGCCCAATTTTTAACTTGGCTCTAAAATAATTTACAAGGGCCTGATTCCAGTCTCTGTAAGTCTCCTCTCTACCCACAGCTGAGACAACAATTTGATCTCAATTGCAAGCTCAGTGCTAGTCTCAGACACAACTTTGTCAACAGAATTTTAAGAAACTCCACTCCAACACTCTAAGACTCAACATCAACTTGCTACAAGTCCTATCCTTGTGGCCCAGTTTTTTGAAAGGAACTCCTCCCTCTCTCTCTCCCTCCTTTTCCTCCTCCCCATCACCCAGCAATTTAACTCCCAGGTTTTTACCCAAGAGAAATATCTTCACAAAAAGACTTGTATATCAATGTTCATAGCTGCTTTATTTGTAATAGCTAAAACCTAGAAACAGTCCAAGTGTCAATCAACAGAAGATTGGATAAACAACCTGTGGTACATCATACAATGGAATACTTGTCAGCAACTAACAGGAAATAATCACAACCAGTTACAATCTCTTTGTTCCTTTTCTACTCCAACCGCTTCACTTGACTAGCCTTAAAGAATTTTAAAAGGGGCCAGGCGCGGTGGCTCAGCCTGTAATCCCAGCACTTTGGGAGGCCAAGGTGGGCAGATCACAAGGTCAGGAGATCGAGACCATGCTGGCTAACACGGTGAAACCCCATCTCTACTAAAAAATACAAAAAACTAGCCAGGTGACGTGGCAGGCGCCTGTAGTCCCAGCTACTCGGGAGGCTGAGGCAGGAGAATGGTGTGAACCCAGGAGGCGGAGCTTGCAGTGAGCCGAGATCGTGCCACTGCACTCCAGCCTGGGCAACAGAGCGAGACTCTGTCTCAAAAAAAAAAAAAAAAAAAAAAAAAAAAGAATATAAAAAGGTAAATAAGAATGGATACATGCAACAACATAAATGAATCTCAAAACATGCTAAGTGAGAGAAGCTAGACACAAAACGGTATAGACTCTATGATAGGCCAGGTGCTGTGGCTCATGCCTGTAATCCCAGCACATTTGAAGGCCAAGGCAGGAGGATCACTGGAGGCTAGGAGTTCAAGACCAGTCTGGGAAACACAGCAAGACTCTGTCTCTACAAAAATAAAAATCAAATTAGCCAGGTGTGGTGGTGCATGCCTGTAGTCTTAGCTACTAGGAAGGCTTAGGCAGCAGGATCACTTGAGCCCAGGAGTTTGAGGCTGCAGTGAGCCATGACTGCACCACTGCACTCCAGCCTGGGCAACTGAGTAAGATCTTGCCTCAAAAATAAATACATGGGGGGGCGGAGCAAGATGGCCGAATAGGAACAGCTCCAGTCTCCAACTCCCAGCGCGAGAGACACAGAAGACCGGTGATTTCTGCATTTTCAACTGAGGTACTGGGTTCATCTCACTGGGGAGTGCCGGACGATCGGTGCTGGTCAGCTGCTGCAGCCCGACCAGCGAGAGCTGAAGCAGGGCGAGGCATTGCCTCACCTGGGAAGCGCAAGGGGGAAGGGAATCCCTTTTCCTAGCCAGGGGAACTGAGACACACAACACCTGGAAAATCGGGTAACTCCCACCCCAATACTGCGCTTTAAGCAAACAGGCACACCAGGAGATCATATCCCACACCTGGCTGGGAGGGCCCCACACCCACGGAGCCTCCCTCATTGCTAGCACAGCAGTCTGTGATCTACCGGCAAGGCAGCAGCGAGGCTGGGGGAGGGGCGCCCGCCATTGCTGAGGCTTAAGTAGGTAAACAAAGCTGCTGGGAAGCTCGAACTGGGTGGAGCTCACAGCAGCTCAAGGAAACCTGCCTGTCTCTGTAGACTCCACCTCTGGGGACAGGGCACAGTAAACAATAACAAACGCAGCAGAAAGCTCTGCAGACGCAAACGACTCTGTCTGACAGCTTTGAAGAGAGCAGTGGATCTCCCAACACGGAGGTTGAGATCTGAGAAGGGACAGACTCCCTGCTCAAGTGGGTCCCTGACCCCTGAGTAGCCTAACTGGGAGACATCCCCCACTAGGGGCAGTCTGACACCCCACACCTCACAGGGTGGAGTACACCCCTGAGAGGAAGCTTCCAAAGCAAGAATCAGACAGGTACACTCACTGTTCAGAAATATTCTATCTTCTGCAGCCTCTGCTGCTGATACCCAGGCAAACAGGGTCTGGAGTGGACCTCAAGCAATCTCCAACAGACCTGCAGCTGAGGGTCGTGACTGTTAGAAGGAAAACTATCAAACAGGAAGGACACCTACACCAAAACCCCATCAGTACATCACCATCATCAAAGACCAGAGGCAGATAAAACCACAAAGATGGGGAAAAAGCAGGGCAGAAAAGCTGGAAATTCAAAAAATAAGAGCGCATCTCCCCCGGCAAAGGAGCGCAGCTCATCGCCAGCAACGGATCAAAGCTGGACGGAGAATGACTTCGACGAGATGAGAGAAGAAGGTTTCAGTCCATCAAATTTCTCAGAGCTAAAGGAGGAATTACGTACCCAGCGCAAAGAAACTAAAAATCTTGAAAAAAAAGTGGAAGAATTGATGGCTAGAGTAATTAATGCAGAGAAAGTCATAAACAAAATGAAAGAGACGAAAACCATGACACGAGAAATACGTGACAAATGCACAAGCTTCAGTAACCGACTCGATTAACTGGAAGAAAGAATGTCAGCGATTGAGGATCAAATGAATGAAATGAAGCGAGAAGAGAAACCAAAAGAAAAAAGAAGAAAAAGAAATGAACAAAGCCTGCAAGAAGTATGGGATTATGTAAAAAGACCAAATCTACGTCTGATTGGGGTGCCTGAAAGTGAGGGGGAAAATGGAACCAAGTTGGAAAACACCCTTCAGGATATCATCCAGGAGAACTTCCCCAACCTAGTAGGGCAGGCCAACATTCAAATCCAGGAAATATAGAGAACGCCACAAAGATACTCCTCGAGAAGAGCAACTCCAAGACACATAATTGCCAGATTCACCAAAGTTGAAATGAAGGAAAAAATCTTAAGGGCAGCCAGAGAGAAAGGTCGGGTTACCCACAAAGGGAAGCCCATCAGACTAACAGCAGATCTCTCGGCAGAAACTCTTCAAGCCAGAAGAGAGTGGGGGCCAATATTCAACATTCTTAAAGAAAAGAATTTTAAACCCAGAATTTTATATCCAGCCAAACTAAGTTTCATAAGTGAAGGAGAAATAAAATCCTTTACAGATAAGCAAATGCTTAGAGATTTTGTCACCACTAGGCCTGCTTACAAGAGACCCTGAAGGAAGCACTACACATGGAAAGGAACAACCGGTACCAGCCATTGCAAAAACATGCCAAAATGTAAAGACCATCAAGGCTAGGAAGAAACTGCATCAACTAACGAGCAAAATAACCAGTTAATATCATAAGGGCAGGATCAAGTTCACACATAACAATCTTTTTTTTTTTTTTTTCTATTTTATTTTATTTTATTTTATTTTATTTTTTAATTTATTTATTATTATTAAACTTCAAGTTGTAGGGTACATGTGCACAACGTGCAGGTTTGCTACATATGTATACTTGTGCCATGTTGGTGTGCTGCACCCATCAACTCGTCATTTACATCAGGTATAACTCCCAATACAATCCCTCCCCCCTCCCCCCTCCCCATGATAGGCCCCGGTGTGTGATGTTCCCCTTCCCGAGTCCAAGTGATCTCATTGTTCAGTTCCCACCTACGAGTGAGAACATGCGGTGTTTGGTTTTCTGTTCTTGTGATAGTTTGCTAAGAATGATGGTTTCCAGCTGCATCCATGTCCCTACAAAGGACACAAACTCATCCTTTTTTATGGCTGCATAGTATTCCATGGTGTATATGTGCCACATTTTCTTAATCCAATCTGTCACTGATGGACATTTGGGTTGATTCCAAGTCTTTGCTATTGTGAATAGTGCTGCAATAAACATACGTGTGCATGTGTCCTTATAGCAGCATAATTTATAATCCTTTGGGTATATACCCAGTAATGGGATGGCTGGGTCATATGGTACATCTAGTTCTAGATCCTTGAGGAATCGCCATACTGTTTTCCATAATGGTTGAACTAGTTTACAATCCCACCAACAGTGTAAAAGTGTTCCTATTTCTCCACATCCTCTCCAGCACCTGTTGTTTCCTGACTTTTGAATGATCGCCATTCTAACTGGTGTGAGATGGTATCTCATTGTGGTTTTGATTTGCATTTCTCTGATGGCCAGTGATGATGAGCATTTTTTCATGTGTCTGTTGGCTGTATGAATGTCTTCTTTTGAGAAATGTCTGTTCATATCCTTTGCCCACTTTTGGATGGGGTTGTTTGTTTTTTTCTTGTAAATTTGTTTGAGCTCTTTGTAGGTTCTGGATATTAGCCCTTTGTCAGATGAGTAGATTGCAAAAATTTTCTCCCATTCTGTAGGTTGCCTGCTCACTCTGATGGTAGTTTCTTTTGCTGTGCAGAAGCTCTTTAGTTTGATGAGATCCCATTTGTCAATTTTGGCTTTTGCTGCCGTTGCTTTTGGTGTTTTAGACATGAAGTCTTTGCCCATGCCTATGTCCTGAATGGTACTACCTAGGTTTTCCTCTAGGATTTTTATGGTATTAGGTCTAACATTTAAGTCTCTAATCCATCTTGAATTAATTTTCGTATAAGGAGTAAGGAAAGGATCCAGTTTCAGCTTTCTACTTATGGCTAGCCAGTTTTCCCAGCACCATTTATTAAATAGGGTATCCTTTCCCCATTTCTTGTTTCTCTCAGGTTTGTCAAAGATCAGATGGCTGTAGATGTGTGGTATTATTTCTGAGGACTCTGTTCTGTTCCATTGGTCTATATCTCTGTTTTGGTACCAGTACCATGCTGTTTTGGTTACTGTAGCCTTGTAGTATAGTTTGAAGTCAGGTAGCGTGATGCCTCCAGCTTTGTTCTTTTGACTTAGGATTGTCTTGGAGATGCGGGCTCTTTTTTGGTTCCATATGAACTTTAAAGCAGTTTTTTCCAATTCTGTGAAGAAGCTCATTGGTAGCTTGATGGGGATGGCATTGAATCTATAAATTACCTTGGGCAGTATGGCCATTTTCACGATATTGATTCTTCCTATCCATGAGCATGGTATGTTCTTCCATTTGTTTGTGTCCTCTTTGATTTCACTGAGCAGTGGTTTATAGTTCTCCTTGAAGAGGTCCTTTACATCCCTTGTAAGTTGGATTCCTAGGTATTTTATTCTCTTTGAAGCAATTGTGAATGGAAGTTCATTCCTGATTTGGCTCTCTGTTTGACTGTCACTGGTGTATAAGAATGCTTGTGATTTTTGCACATTAATTTTGTATCCTGAGACTTTGCTGAAGTTGCTGATCAGCTTAAGGAGATTTTGGGCTGAGACAATGGGGTTTTCTAAATATACAATCATGTCGTCTGCAAACAGGGACAGTTTGACTTCTTCTTTTCCTAACTGAATCCCCTTGATTTCTTTCTCTTGCCTGACTGCCCTAGCCAGAACTTCCAACACTATGTTGAATAGGAGTGGTGAGAGAGGGCATCCCTGTCTTGTGCCAGTTTTCAAAGGGAATTTTTCCAGTTTTTGCCCATTCAGTATGATATTGGCTGTGGGTTTGTCATAAATAGCTCTTATTATTTTGAGGTATGTTCCATCAATACCGAATTTATTGAGCGTTTTTAGCATGAAGGGCTGTTGAATTTTGTCAAAAGCCTTTTCTGCATCTATTGAGATAATGATGTGGTTCTTGTCTTTGGTTCTGTTTATATGCTGGATTATGTTTATTGATTTGCGAATGTTGAACCAGCCTTGCATCCCAGGGATGAAGCCCACTTGATCATGGTGGATAAGCTTTTTGATGTGCTGCTGAATCTGGTTTGCCAGTATTTTATTGAGGATTTTTGCATCGATGTTCATCAGGGATATTGGTCTAAAATTCTCTTTTTTTGTTGTGTTTCTGCCAGGCTTTGGTATCAGGATGATGTTGGCCTCATAAAATGAGTTAGGGAGGATTCCCTCTTTTTCTATTGATTGGAATAGTTTCAGAAGGAATGGTACCAGCTCCTCCTTGTACCTCTGGTAGAATTCAGCTGTGAATCCATCTGGTCCTGGACTTTTTTTGGTTGGTAGGCTATTAATTATTGCCTCAATTTCAGAGCCTACTATTGGTCTATTCAGGGATTCAACTTCTTCCTGGTTTAGTCTTGGAAGAGTGTAAGTGTCCAGGAAATTATCCATTTCTTCTAGATTTTCCAGTTTATTTGCGTAGAGGTGTTTATAGTATTCTCTGATGGTAGTTTGTATTTCTGTGGGGTTGGTGGTGATATCCCCTTTATCATTTTTAATTGCGTCGATTTGATTCTTCTCTCTTTTCTTCTTTATTAGTCTTGCTAGTGGTCTGTCAATTTTGTTGATCTTTTCAAAAAACCAACTCCTGGATTCATTGATTTTTTGGAGGGTTTTTTGTGTCTCTATCTCCTTCAGTTCTGCTCTGATCTTAGTTATTTCTTGCCTTCTGCTAGCTTTCGAATGTGTTTGCTCTTGCTTCTCTAGTTCTTTTAATTGCGATGTTAGAGTGTCAATTTTAGATCTTTCCTGCTTTCTCTTGTGGGCATTTAGTGCTATAAATTTCCCTCTACACACTGCTTTAAATGTGTCCCAGAGATTCTGGTATGTTGTATCTTTGTTCTCATTGGTTTCAAAGAACATCTTTATTTCTGCCTTCATTTCGTTATGTACCCAGTAGTCATTCAGGAGCAGGTTGTTCAGTTTCCATGTAGTTGAGCGGTTTTGATTGAGTTTCTTAGTCCTGAGTTCTAGTTTGATTGCACTGTGGTCTGAGAGACAGTTTGTTATAATTTCTGTTCTTGTACATTTGCTGAGGAGTGCTTTACTTCCAATTACGTGGTCAATTTTGGAGTAAGTACGATGTGGTGCTGAGAAGAATGTATATTCTGTTGATTTGGGGTGGAGAGTTCTATAGATGTCTATTAGGTCTGCTTGCTGCAGAGATGAGTTCAATTCCTGGATATCCTTGTTAACTTTCTGTCTCGTTGCTCTGTCTAATGTTGACAGTGGAGTGTTGAAGTCTCCCATTATTATTGTATGGGAGTCTAAGTCTCTTTGTAAGTCTCTAAGGACTTGCTTTATGAATCTGGGTGCTCCTGTATTGGGTGCATATATGTTTAGGATAGTTAGCTCTTCCTGTTGAATTGATCCCTTTACCATTATGTAATGGCCTTCTTTGTCTCTTTTGATCTTTGATGGTTTAAAGTCTGTTTTATCAGAGACTAGTATTGCGACCCCCGCTTTTTTTTGATCTCCATTTGCTTGGTAAATCTTCCTCCATCACTTTATTTTGAGCCTATGTATGTCTCTGCGTGTGAGATGGGTCTCCTGAATACAGCAGACTGATGGGTCTTGACTCTTTATCCAGTTTGCCAGTCTGTGTCTTTTAATTGGAGCATTTAGTCCATTTACATTTAAGGTTAAGATTGTTATGTGTGAACTTGATCCTGCCATTATGATATTAACTGGTTATTTTGCTCGTTAGTTGATGCAGTTTCTTCCTAGCCTTGATGGTCTTTACATTTTGGCATGTTTTTGCAATGGCTGGTACCGGTTGTTCCTTTCCATGTGTAGTGCTTCCTTCAGGGTCTCTTGTAAGCAGGCCTAGTGGTGACAAAATCTCTAAGCATTTGCTTATCTGTAAAGGATTTTATTTCTCCTTCACTTATGAAACTTAGTTTGGCTGGATATAAAATTCTGGGTTTAAAATTCTTTTCTTTAAGAATGTTGAATATTGGCCCCCACTCTCTTCTGGCTTGAAGAGTTTCTGCCGAGAGATCTGCTGTTAGTCTGATGGGCTTCCCTTTGTGGGTAACCCGACCTTTCTCTCTGGCTGCCCTTAAGATTTTTTCCTTCATTTCAACTTTGGTGAATCTGGCAATTATGTGTCTTGGAGTTGCTCTTCTCGAGGAGTATCTTTGTGGCGTTCTCTATATTTCCTGGATTTGAATGTTGGCCTGCCCTACTAGGTTGGGGAAGTTCTCCTGGATGATATCCTGAAGGGTGTTTTCCAACTTGGTTCCATTTTCCCCCTCACTTTCAGGCACCCCAATCAGACGTAGATTTGGTCTTTTTACATAATCCCATACTTCTTGCAGGCTTTGTTCATTTCTTTTTCTTCTTTTTTCTTTTGGTTTCTCTTCTCACTTCATTTCATTCATTTGATCCTCAATCGCTGACATTCTTTCTTCCAGTTGATCGAGACGGTTACTGAAGCTTGTGCATTTGTCACGTATTTCTCGTGCCATGGTTTTCGTCTCTTTCATTTCGTTTGTGAGCTTCTCTGCATTAATTACTCTAGCCATCAATTCTTCCACTTTTTTTTCAAGATTTTTAGTTTCTTTGCGCTGGGTACGTAATTCCTCCTTTAGCTCTGAGAAGTTTGATGGACTGAAGCCTTCTTCTCTCATCTCATCGAAGTCATTCTCCGTCCAGCTTTGATCCGTTGCTGGCGATGAGCTGCGCTCCTTTGCCGGGGGAGATGCACTCTTATTTTTTGAATTTCCAGCTTTTCTGCCCTGCTTTTTCCCCATCTTTGTGGTTTTATCTGCCTCTGGTCTTTGATGATGGTGATGTACTGATGGGGTTTTGGTGTAGGTGTCCTTCCTGTTTGATAGCTTTCCTTCTAACAGTCAGGATCCTCAGCTGTAGGTTGTAGCTGTAGGAGATTGCTTGAGGTCCACTCCAGACCCTGTTTGCCTGGGTATCAGCAGCAGAGGCTGCAGAAGATAGAATATTTCTGAACAGCGAGTGTACCTGTCTGATTCTTGCTTTGGAATCTTCCTCTCAGGGGTGTACTCCACCCTGTGAGGTGTGGGGTGTCAGACTGCCCCTAGTGGGGGATGTCTCCCAGTTAGGCTACTCAGGGGTCAGGGACCCACTTGAGCAGGGAGTCTGTCCCTTCTCAGATCTCAACCTCCGTGTTGGGAGATCCACTGCTCTCTTCAAAGCTGTCAGACAGAGTCGTTTGCGTCTGCAGAGCTGCTGCGTTTGTTATTATTTACTGTGCCCTGTCCCCAGAGGTGGAGTCTACAGAGACAGGCAGGTTTCCTTGAGCTGCTGTGAGCTCCACCCAGTTCGAGCTTCCCAGCAGCTTTGTTTACCTACTTAAGCCTCAGCAATGGCGGGCGCCCCTCCCCCAGCCTCGCTGCTGCCTTGCCGGTAGATCACAGACTGCTGTGCTAGCAATGAGGGAGGCTCCGTGGGTGTGGGACACTCCCGGCCAGGTGTGGGATATGATCTCCTGGTGTGCCTGTCTGCTTAAAGCGCAGTATTGGGGTGGGAGTTACCAGATTTTCCAGGTGTTGTGTGTCTCAGTTCCCCTGGCTAGGAAAAGGGATTCCCTTCCCCCTTGCGCTTCCCAGGTGAGGCAATGCCTCGCCCTGCTTCAGCTCTCGCTGGTCGGGCTGCAGCAGCTGACCAGCACCGATCGTCTGGCACTCCCCAGTGAGATGAACCCAGTACCTCAGTTGAAAATGCAGAAATCGCCGGTCTTCTGTGTCGCTCGCGCTGGGAGTTGGAGACTGGAGCTGTTCCTATTCGGCCATCTTGCTCCGCCCCCCACACATAACAATCTTAACCTTAAATGTAAATGGACTAAATGCTCCAATTAAAAGACACAGACTGGCAAACTGGATAAAGAGTCAAGACCCATCAGTCTGCTGTATTCAGGAGACCCATCTCACACGCAGAGACATACATAGGCTCAAAATAAAGTGATGGAGGAAGATTTACCAAGCAAATGGAGATCAAAAAAAAGCGGGGGTTGCAATACTAGTCTCTGATAAAACAGACTTTAAACCATCAAAGATCAAAAGAGACAAAGAAGGCCATTACATAATGGTAAAGGGATCAATTCAACAGGAAGAGCTAACTATCCTAAACATATATGCACCCAATACAGGAGCACCCAGATTCATAAAGCAAGTCCTTAGAGACTTACAAAGAGACTTAGACTCCCATACAATAATAATGGGAGACTTCAACACTCCACTGTCAACATTAGACAGAGCAACGAGACAGAAAGTTAACAAGGATATCCAGGAATTGAACTCATCTCTGCAGCAAGCAGACCTAATAGACATCTATAGAACTCTCCACCCCAAATCAACAGAATATACATTCTTCTCAGCACCACATCGTACTTACTCCAAAATTGACCACGTAATTGGAAGTAAAGCACTCCTCAGCAAATGTACAAGAACAGAAATTATAACAAACTGTCTCTCAGACCACAGTGCAATCAAACTAGAACTCAGGACTAAGAAACTCAATCAAAACCGCTCAACTACATGGAAACTGAACAACCTGCTCCTGAATGACTACTGGGTACATAACGAAATGAAGGCAGAAATAAAGATGTTCTTTGAAACCAATGAGAACAAAGATACAACATACCAGAATCTCTGGGACACATTTAAAGCAGTGTGTAGAGGGAAATTTATAGCACTAAATGCCCACAAGAGAAAGCAGGAAAGATCTAAAATTGACACTCTAACATCGCAATTAAAAGAACTAGAGAAGCAAGAGCAAACACATTCGAAAGCTAGCAGAAGGCAAGAAATAACTAAGATCAGAGCAGAACTGAAGGAGATAGAGACACAAAAAACCCTCCAAAAAATCAATGAATCCAGGAGTTGGTTTTTTTGAAAAGATCAACAAAATTGACAGACCACTAGCAAGACTAATAAAGAAGAAAAGAGAGAAGAATCAAATCGACGCAATTAAAAATGATAAAGGGGATATCACCACCAACCCCACAGAAATACAAACTACCATCAGAGAATACTATAAACACCTCTACGCAAATAAACTGGAAAATCTAGAAGAAATGGATAATTTCCTGGACACTTACACTCTTCCAAGACTAAACCAGGAAGAAGTTGAATCCCTGAATAGACCAATAGCAGGCTCTGAAATTGAGGCAATAATTAATAGCCTACCAACCAAAAAAAGTCCAGGACCAGATGGATTCACAGCTGAATTCTACCAGAGGTACAAGGAGGAGCTGGTACCATTCCTTCTGAAACTATTCCAATCAATAGAAAAAGAGGGAATCCTCCCTAACTCATTTTATGAGGCCAACATCATCCTGATACCAAAGCCTGGCAGAGACACAACAAAAAAAGAGAATTTTAGACCAATATCCCTGATGAACATCGATGCAAAAATCCTCAATAAAATACTGGCAAACCGGATTCAGCAACACATCAAAAAGCTTATCCACCATGATCAAGTGGGCTTCATCCCTGGGATGCAAGGCTGGTTCAACATTCGCAAATCAATAAACATAATCCAGCATATAAACAGAACCAAAGACAAGAACCACATCATTATCTCAATAGATGCAGAAAAGGCTTTTGACAAAATTCAACAGCCCTTCATGCTAAAAATGCTCAATAAATTCGGTATTGATGGAACGTACCTCAAAATAATAAGAGCTATTTATGACAAACCCACAGCCAATATCATACTGAATGGGCAAAAACTGGAAAAATTCCCTTTGAAAACTGGCACAAGACAGGGATGCCCTCTCTCACCACTCCTATTCAACATAGTGTTGGAAGTTCTGGCTAGGGCAGTCAGGCAAGAGAAAGAAATCAAGGGGATTCAGTTAGGAAAAGAAGAAGTCTAATTGTCCCTGTTTGCAGATGACATGATTGTATATTTAGAAAACCCCATTGTCTCAGCCCAAAATCTCCTTAAGCTGATAAGCAACTTCAGCAAAGTCTCAGGATACAAAATCAATGAGCAAAAATCACAAGCATTCTTATACACCAGTAACAGACAAACAGAGAGCCAAATCAGGAATGAACTTCCATTCACAATTGCTTCAAAGAGAATAAAATACCTAGGAATCCAACTTACAAGGGATGTAAAGGACCTCTTCAAGGAGAACTACAAACCACTGCTCAGTGAAATCAAAGAGGACACAAACAAATGGAAGAACATACCATGCTCATGGATAGGAAGAATCAATATCGTGAAAATGGCCATACTGCCCAAGGTAATTTATAGATTCAATGCCATCCCCATCAAGCTACCAATGAGCTTCTTCACAGAATTGGAAAAAACTGCTTTAAAGTTCATATGGAACCAAAAAAGAGCCCGCATCTCCAAGACAATCCTAAGTCAAAAGAACAAAGCTGGAGGCATCACGCTACCTGACTTCAAACTATACTACAAGGCTACAGTAACCAAAACAGCATGGTACTGGTACCAAAACAGAGATATAGACCAATGGAACAGAACAGAGTCCTCAGAAATAATACCACACATCTACAGCCATCTGATCTTTGACAAACCTGAGAGAAACAAGAAATGGGGAAAGGATTCCCTATTTAATAAATGGTGCTGGGAAAATTGGCTAGCCATAAGTAGAAAGCTGAAACTGGATCCTTTCCTTACTCCTTATACGAAAATTAATTCAAGATGGATTAGAGACTTAAATGTTAGACCTAATACCATCAAAACCCTAGAAGAAAACCTAGGTAGTACCATTCAGGACATAGGCATGGGCAAGGACTTCATGTCTAAAACACCAAAAGCAACAGCAGCAAAAGCCAAAATTGACAAATGGTATCTCATTAAACTAAAGAGCTTCTGCACAGCAAAAGAAACTACCATCAGAGTGAACAGGCAACCTACAGAATGGGAGAAAATTTTTGCAATCTACTCATCTGACAAAGGGCTAATATCCAGAACCTACAAAGAACTCAAACAAATTTACAAGAAAAAAACAAACAACCCCATCAAAAAGTGGGCAAAGGATATGAACAGACATTTCTCAAAAGAAGACATTCATACAGCCAACAGACACATGAAAAAATGCTCATCATCACTGCCCATCAGAGAAATGCAAATCAAAACCACAATGAGATACCATCTCACACCAGTTAGAATGGCAATCATTAAAAAGTCAGGAAACAAGTGCTGGAGAGGATGTGGAGAAATAGGAACACTTTTACACTGTTGGTGGGATTGTAAACTAGTT